>NW_006383010.1:1377822-1379151 GCF_000327345.1 Myotis davidii
CCTTAAAAGTCTGGGTAATTACTGGAAAAGTTGTGAATGTGGCCCGGTCAGTGGTTGAGCCTCAGCCCAGGAACCAGGATGCCAGGGTTATGAGCTCGATTGGCATGCAGGAGGCAGCCAATTAATGATTCTCTCTCACCATTGATGTTTCTATTCCTCTCTACCTCTCCCTTCCTTTCTCTGAAATTAATAAAAACATTTTTTTAAAAAAGTTGTGAATGTGGCCCTAGCCGGTTTGGCTCAGTGGATAAAGTATTGGCCTGCGAACTGAAAGGTTCCAGGTTTGATTCCGGTCAAGGACACATGCCTGGGTCACAGGCTCGATCCCCAGTGGGGGTGTGCAGGAGACAGCCGATCAATGATTCTCTCACCATTAATGTTTCTATCTCTCTCTCCCTCTTCCTTCCTCTCTGAAATCTATAAAAATATATTAAATAAATAAATAAATAAAATTAAAAGTTGTGAATTTGGATTGTTTCCCTGTTCCCAGAAAGTGTACATTTTGGCAGATTCAGTCTGTACTTCCTAAAAGTAGTCACAAAAACAAACAAAAAAACAAAAGTGGTCACAATATTTCCCAGCCCCCGTGCGCTTCTGCAATGTGACCTTGACACCAGACCACCAAGAAGTAACATCCAATTCTCCTCTGAAATGTAGGCCGGACTCAATGATTCACTTGCAACCAGTAGAATGTGATAAAGTGATAAAAGAATCTTAAGTCTAGATCAGGAGAAACCTTGCAGCTTCTTTGTCTCTGGAAGACTCCGTCTGCAGATGCTGACCATGACAGGAAAAGCCCAAGCTACATGGAGGGGTCTTCTAGTCAACTGCCCCAGCTGAGCCCAGCCTTCCAGGCATCTCAGCCCAGACACCAGGTGGTTAAAAAGTCATCTGGGAAATGGATTCTCAGCTGATGAAGTCACAATGGACAAAGAACCAAAGGGTCTGCCTGGAGATGGGCAAAACTGGAAAGAGGAAGACAAAGAAGAAAGGTTAAGAAGTTCATTCAGTTCATCAACAACTACAGAACACCTTCTCTGCGGTTATTCTGGAATTTAAGATTGAGAGGAAAAGTGTTTGAGTAGCTTGAAGAGTTCAAGAACTGTGAGGCTAGCCCTACCTGGTTTGGCTCTGATAGAGTGTCAGCCTGTGGACTGAAGGGTCCTGGGTTCGATTCTGGTCAAGGGCACATGCCCAGGTTGCTGGCTCAATTCCCGGTGGGGAGGGGGGTGTGTGTGCAGGAGGCAGCCGATCAATGATTCTCATCATTGATGTTTCTCTCTCTCTCCCTCTCCTTTCCTCTCTGAAATCAATAAATATATAAATATA
>NW_006383010.1:1379245-1389842 GCF_000327345.1 Myotis davidii
CACACACACATATATATATAAAGAACTGTGGGGCTAGGATGTAGATGGACTACCCATGGACAGTGACTCTCTGCTGAGTGTGGGAAGCAACAAGGACGGGTCCAGGTAGAAGAGCAAGTGACCTAAACCTCAAGATCTACATTTACATGAGTCTAGGAGCCACGGTTACAAGTGCAATGAGAGCTAGAAGGAAGAAGATGTCATCTCCAGGACCTCCGCTTAATGAGATGGGTGAACACAGTGGTCACGGGCAAAGGCAGCAGAAAAGCAGTATCTTGGAAAGAGAACCCTAGCTGGTTTGGTTCGTGGATAGAGTGTCAGCCTGTGGATTGAAGAGTCCCAGGTTCGATTCCGGCCAAGGGCACATGCCTGGGTTGCGGGCTCGATCCCCAGTAGGGGGCATGCAGGAGACAGCCGATCAAGATTCTCTCTCATCATTGATGTTTCTATTTCTCTCTCCTTCTCTCTTCCTCTCTGAAATCAATAAAGAAACACATTTTTAAAAAAAAGAGATCCAGGTTTCAATTAAAGTAAGGAGATAAGAGTGTTTTATGAAGCGATGAGGCTGCAGAGACATTTGTTCAGCATGGAATGAGAGTTCTATAGAGCAAGCATAAAAGCTGAGTGTCCAGGAAAGGGAAGCACACAGCTGCCTGGGGATGAGCTAGATGGTGCAGAGGCCTGCACTGGGAGCTGCGGTCCAGGGACACAGATGTGAGCTTGCTTGAAGCCTCCAAGATGCACTCTGGACTTGCCACTTTGGACATAACAGACTGTGGATTCCCCCAGAGTGAAAAATGCCTCTTGATGTACGACTAGTCCTATTATTTAGTTATGTCACTCGACCTGCCTCATCACCGTAATCATCCAGTCACTGCCCACATGCAGTGCAGATTCAGGCCTGAGACTCGCAAACTTCCCTCCTATCCCAACCCTGCTATTGCCTTTGGGGCTTTCAAAATGCTGGAGGAATCTGAAAGACCAGACTGACAGTTCTTTGGGATTCCTGACGCTAATCACCTCCGCTCCCTAATAAACATTCTCAAGACTGTACCCTGGATGTTCTTGTAACTTAAGATAGCCCCTAGTATCCCTCAACCTCTGGGTGTTGTCTACGTATACACCAATGGTCCTGTCAACTCCTACATTTTCCTATCTGTTGGCTCCATCCTAGCCTCACTTCCTTCCCAGCAGTACATAAGTAATGGTAAATTAACCAAAATACTCTCTATCCAAGCTCTTGAGCTCTCTTAAACCCAAGTTCTTCTGCTCTACCTCCCAGGCAAAACTCAAGACTCTGTATTAATCCTTTAACAACCTGCCTGCTTCTCTACATCTGGTAAACAATGGTCCTCCCCATAGGACTGCATAGGACTTCACAGAACACTGCAAAGCATTCAAGCTGATACCAAGTGTCACATCTAATTTTTCTTGGGACAACATGTCTCACTGATCTTTTCACTTGTCTCTGGTCAGTTATTTTCTCCTCCTTCCCCTAGCAATTATTCTAAATGTTTTCTACTCTGCTTAAGGCCTCAACCACTCGTGATTTTAATCACCACCTATATCCTAAGGGCTTTTACATTTTCATTTCTAGTATGAATGTCTCCTTTTAGCTTAAGACGCATATGCAAATGTTTGCTAAATATTTCTACTGGACTATCCATGTTCACCTCAAATTCTCTGAACTCTTTGTAGCTCTTCCATCAATTCTGCTTCTCTCTCGGTGTGATCAGCCTTTAAAATGGCCCCAATGATCTTTGTCTCTTGATATTCAAGTTTTGTGCAGTCACCTCCTCCATTATACTACGGGTGGTCTGTGTAACTAACAGGACACAGCAAAGGTGATGCTATGACACTCTGAGATTGTCATGAAAAAGCTAACACTTCCATCGTGGTCTCTCTCCTCCCGCCTCCTTGCATCACTTGCCACGGGGAGGCTCATGTAGTGAAGAACTGAAGTCTCCTCCTAACAACCATAGGCGTGAACTCCCAGGTCGAAGCTCCAGCCCAGCCAAGTCTTCCGCTTGACGGCAACCTCATGAGAAGCCCTGAGCCAGAACCACCCAGCTAAGTGGATCCCTCAGCTCCAGACACTGTGTGAAATAATGTTTGTTTTTTTAAGCTGCTAAACTTAGGGGTAATTTGTTACCCAGCAAGAAGTGTCAGGACAGAAAACAGTAAGAGTAATTATCTGCCAAAGACATTCTATTCCAACTAGCAGTTCTTTAAAGTTGTCTTTTGTTGGGTAAATTGCAGAAACTTCCAACCAAATGTGCCCTAGCTTCAGCGAGTGTAAGATGTTTAGTTATCTTCAGATACTTAGACAAAGGCTTTTACCCAAACCAACTCCTACACTGACAGTTCGCACTGGGAAGGGAGTAACTGCAAACATATTTTAAGCAGATGATAAACACAAAAAATAAAACTTTATTTTAAGGAAATTAAAACGGCAACATTATATTTTTAAAGGTTTCACTCCACCTCATGGAATAATTTATAAGTTTTATTCCTTTTATGACCTACGGCAATGTGGTAGATTCGGGTTCAGTTTAGGAAGATTACAATTTACATACAAGGAGAGAATCTGCTTGCAATTTTATCCCCTGCTTGTGATTGCAGGGTGGCTGCTAGGTGATTGGCAATCACACAAAAGATGAGTATTCCCGCCCGCCCACCCCTCTTATTATCTTTTAGGGAGATAATAAGAGACAAAGTCACACTCGTGTGAGTGTTTAAGCCCCTCTTATTATCTTTTAGGGAGATAAAGAGAGACAAAGTCACACTCGTGTGAGTGTTTAAGGTGGTAATAAGAGTCACAGTCCCACAGGCCGTGACAACAGCTGACAAACCAGAGCTGAGGCTAAGAAAACAGCAGATGCAAAGTTCTGCATCCATTTTTAGATACCGTGCATCCTCGTTATTCATGGGTTCCGTATTTCCAAATCCACCTACTTGCTACAATTTATATGTAACCTCAAAAATCTAACACAGTATGTTAGATAAGCTTCCTTTTGGCATGAGTTCCAGTGCCGTTGGCTGTGAGTTCACTGTTGATAAAAAATGTGTATTAAATAAGGTGTCTTTCAACAGAAACGCACCTAAAACAAGGTTAGATATTGATTGATGAAAATATGACCAGCGGGTGTCAGAAACATAACCCTGTACTTCCCCTGGAATAACTTGATACTACATGACTCTCTCAAATAATGAGAATCAACTGTATTTTATTTGCTGCTCAAATTTACTTGTGATAGCTGTGGTCCCAAATACTGTAGGACACATCTGCATCAAGAGGGAAAATACATATAAAACATAACTGTAACATATGAAACATAAATGTCAGCGGAGTCTGAACCAAAGGGAAGAGTGAGCAGAAATTGACCTTTATTGATTTCTCCTACACAAATCATCTCATTTAATCTTTTCAATAATTCTATGAGAGAGGCTTTGTTATTTTCATTTTACAGGTGAGGAAACTGAGGCTCTGAGAGGGTAAAACACTGAAGGTCACAAACTGGTGAGGAGGGAAGCTGAAATTCAAACCATACTGTATCTAATCGGGAAACCACACCTCTGACCCACATGGTGGGCACAGCTGCCACACTGAGACACATGATTCTGGGCATGTGGCTCTCTGCCCATGAGACCTAAACTTAATACAGACCCGTGAGCTCCTGGGATTCAGAAGACTGGAATTTCCCTTCCCCCTAGCCAGTGGTCAGCAAACTGTGGCTCGCGAGCCACATGTGGCTTTTTGGCCCTTGAGTGTGGCTCTTCCACAAAATACTGACTTCTGCGCATGGGCCACGAAGTTTCAAGCGCACTGTACATGCATGCCCGCACGTGGTATTTTGTGGAAGAGCCACACTCAAGGGGCCAAAGAGCCGCATGTGGCTCACGAGCCGTAGTTTGCCGACCATTGCTCTAGACAATGATGCTATCAAGGTGTCCATTATTCTTTAAATTATTCTTAAAACTCTCATTAAAGAAGAATTTGGAAGGCACTAGCCTAGTTTCTTTATCTAAGAAGACCAGATATATACATTCTACCCAAAACAAGCCAGACAGAAAAATTTGCTCACAACTGAACATTTTATATATGTCATGTAAAATTAATCGTTTTATTAAAATGTTCACCTGCTTTATTCTCGTCACATTTTCTCAAGTCTATTGGAAAAACAGAAGAAAAACTTATAGTTTAAAAATGGAACAGTAAATTAATATTGTCAACAAATGATGCCTAGTATAATATCTTTTATGAACTAGGCATTTGACAAAAGTTTACCAGCCATATGGACCCATATGTTCTATTTTAGTCATATTTAAATATATCTTCTTTTGTTACTCTGAGTAGAGCATTATATTCGGCACACACCCATACACATACAAACACACAACTTCCCCTCAAAATTACACATACTCTGTTTATATAGTGTTTCACTAAGCAAATGATCTAAGAATAAGAATGAAATACTATTCAGTGTTTTGGTTATGAAATGTTTTTTGAAAGAAATGAGATTCTGGTAAGACTGTGCTGAAGGAGAAATAGGATGAAAAATGCAAAGACCTATGAACACGCAGGCGCATATTCAGCAGAATAAATGAAATCTTTCCGACCAGAAAGCCCAATGTCTAGAATATGTAAATAGTCAAACTTTGTAATTCATTTTATAAGAAAGAGAGACACTGCAAATAAAAAAGTAATAGAATTTATTCAGAAATAAAATGTCAGCATATGCCTCAGGATTAGCATAGGTTTGGCCTCATCTCCCATACTTGTCCCGAGATGAGAACAATGGCTTGAAAGGGATAAAGGACTCCATGAAATTTATAAACAGCATGGTTTACATGTAAACACATTAGTTTAGGTTTGGCTGGTGTGGCCCAATGGTTGAGCATTGACCTATGAACCAGGAGGTTATGGTTTGATTCCAGGTCAGAGTACATGCCGGGATGTACTTGATCCCCAGTAGGGACCATGCAGGAGGCAACAGATCAATGATTCTCATTATTGATGTCTCTCTCTCTCCCTCTCCCTTTATCTCTGAAATCAATTAAAATATATTTTTAAAAAAAGATTACATTCAAGCTACTGCATAACATAGCAAAGCTACAATATAACAAAGAAAGAAAAAAAGATGTCGCATTTAGCATGTTCTAAGCTAAAACAACGCATCATAACCCAAACTGAATTATTATAAATAGTACCTAGGTAATTCAAACAAACCAACAAGTGAAGATTCCCATGTACTTAATGTACAAAAAAGGACTATTTGAAAATATCACTGGTTTTGGTATTATCTAAACACATTCTAGTTATTGATATAGTAAAAGCAGAGTTAGGATTAAATGCCTGATCATAAGACTTTATTTGTTAAGAATCTGATATATCAATTACCTATCTCTGAAATGACAAATGATATTTATATTTAAAGAGTGCTTATATTTTTATTTTTGCATCAAAAATATAAGTATATTATGAAAGCACTTTAAAAGGAAGCCAATAAACATTTAAATATTTAAGAGTGATTTAACTTGGCTGAAATTAACTAGCATTAACCCAGAAGACAAGCAGACACAATTCCTCAGACTACTACTGACTTTCTCTACTGTATAACAAAATTACTTGAAATTGCATCATCATAACCACCACCATCATCTTCAATAAATATTTACTAAGCTTTTATACTATGTGCAAAGTATTCATACTGAAGTCACATAAAATATGCTATAGTCTCTACAGCTGAGGAATTTACAGTCAAATTAGAGAAATGAGAAGACGTAATGCTCGTAATGGTAGGCATAAGGCACACAGCGCAGCCACTTGCTGCTCTTGAAGCCTTACAGTACTCTACCTTATGCTAATTATGTCTGCAAGTGATAAATGGACTGAACTATATCGAAAGTGCAATCAATCACTGTTCACCCACTACAGTGAACACAACAGGATATTAAAGGGCAAGTTTCTATTGAGAACCCAAGACAATCGATGTTCCAAAGCAGGTGCCAAAGCAGTCTCAAATTTTCCAAAGGCAGCCTCAGAGAGAGGTGCGGAGGTGTGTTACCTCCTACCCCCAATGCCAGGGAGAGAAGCTTCCAGGTTGCAGAGGAGGGTTCTGGAGCAGTGTTCCTTGGGTAGTGCTCTGGGAACAAGTGTTCTTGCCCCAAGGAAAAGGGTGGTGGTGGATGCTTACCCTTCACCTGAAGTCTAGGGGGAAAGCTTCTGATGGGACCACTTGAAGAGCTGATATGTGCCTCACACACGATGAAGAACATAACTGAACTGGTACCTGATTCATCCCCGGGAAATCTAAAGATGAGGAGCTGGATAAAGAGGCTTGGGAGGGCAAATGAGAGATGGCTGAATTGGGACCACTTCCAGAGGTTGCCTGGGCAAAGAATGAGTGCTACCTATCGACGAATGTGGGCTTTAAGGAAAAGAGACAGGGGAAGCTGGGCTGGGGCCACCCAAATCCATCCAGAAGGGTTACCTGGAGCTTGAACAGACCTCAGCAAAGTGAACAGGAAGGTCCCTGCCAGATCCAAGAGGCTGAGGAAGGAGCAAGCAACCAGCCAGAATTTAGACACGTTCTCAATGCCAAGCAAAGAGAGGTGAGGGATCTCAAGCAACCGAGGTGGAAGTTAGAGAAACCTCATCTGCTGCTCCTCTTTCCTCGCTTCCCTTCCCCCTTGGCCAACTTGGGAGGGTCAGACACCAGGACCGGTGAGACAAAGCAGGAGCAGAAAGCCCAATCAGAAGGAAAAAAGTCTTGATGCCCACTTCCCAATTACCGTCTTCCTCCTTGCTACTGGCAGAGCTAGGGAGTGGGCACAGGGAGAAGCCTGATCCTTAGCTCAGCTGCTGCGGGGTTTTTATTTGTTGGTACTGGACATCTTGACGATCAAATTGAGACCTTTGCAACTTACCTACCGAAGAACAATTTGCATGAGCTAAAAGCAACCAGAAAAGTCAAGTTGATCCATGGGCAGGGGATGAACGGACCTCACAGAGTAAACTGAAAGGGACAGTGGGTGACAAAAGCTGCTCTATTATTACACCCACAAGTCCTGCTTTTCAACCCAAAGTGCTAAAGAGCCAACACTGCGGAGAATAGAGAAGTGCACAAACGTGGTCCTATAAAACAGAATTTAATCCACCCAGCTGCTCTGCCAATCCTGAGATGGTTCGGCCATTAACAAATCCAGAAACTTGCCACAACATGACTCAAGAATCTAATAGATAGAAATGCTTAAAATCTGACATGAGCAACCTACATATAATCGACTGGCTTTAAAGGCAGAGACTGTGCCCTGCTCTCTGCTGTGTCTCTAACACTTAGCGAAGTGCCTCTTACATCACAGGTGCTCAAAGGACCGCTGTTCTCCTTTCCATGAGATGGCTGCTGTGTCAGGTTCTTAGGAAACAGGATCTCAACCAATATATCTGCAGCTACGATGGCTTTTAAGTTAAAAATATATTGAGCCCTACTGTGTGCAAAATTATAATACAGATTGCTTTCATCCTTTTCCTTTCACAGCCAGCCAAATCTCTGCCAAACGCATGTTGTATTTTTCAGTGCTGTACCACAACAAAGCAGAATAAATGTGAAAAAGTTAAACTTGCAAACAGAAGAAAAATTAGTATACATCTTTTTTTTAAAGTTTAGCAGAAAATTATCAAAAGAAGTACTATACCCATAATGCTATTAAATATAGAATGGTTTATTTTTAAAAAAAGAGGAACATTTAAAAATATATTATCCAGTATTTTACAAATACTTTGTTTGTTGGCATATGATATCTCTTTTACTTAATACCAGCCTGAATTAAGAGCCTGGTATCTCAGAGAGTTATAGTATCATCATCCCTCTTTAAAGACTAAGGAACTGAGGCTCCGACTTTAGTGACCGGCCCACAGTCATACTGCTAGTAAGTGGTAGAGCAGGAGTTTGAACTCAAGACAGTGTGTCAGATTACCAAGCCATGCTGACCATAACGCTGAAGAGTTGGGTTCTACGGACTCATTTCAATGTAATGGTTACCTTTATAATGTCTAACTTTGAAGTATAAGCTATTGTCAGGTCCCAGCCACAGTTTTATTGACAAACCTATGCTAATGTAAATTTATTAGTAAACTCATCATGAGTGAAACTTCTATATAGCAAATACCAGTAAGGTTGAACAGTTGATGTATTACTCATGCTAGCATTTGCATGTTATAGTATTTACAATGTGTATGTGATTGTAAAATTTGACAGTTTCCAGAACGGTACATTAGAGAAGGAGGTCTTATGGTATGCTTCACAAACTAAACGGCGTGATTGCAACAAAACCCTACTATCAGAAATAAAGGCATGAGACAGGGGTGGAGAAATGCTAGACATTTCAGTATAACTCAGTGTTTCTCAATCTGGGATGATCCCTCAACTCTCACTCCAGGTACATTTGTCAATATCTGGACAATGTTTATCGTCACGACTGTGTAAGGGGGTGGGGAGGTGGGTGTCACTGGACCCTACTAGGTGGAACCTGCTAAACATCCTGCAATTATAATATAGATTGCTTTCATCCTTTTCCTTTCACAGCCAGCCAAATCTCTGCCAAACGCATGTTGTATTTTTCAGTGCTGTACCACAACAAAGCAGAATAAATGTGAAAAAGTTAAACTTTCAAACAGAAGAAAAATTAGTATACATCTTTTAGGAAACAGGATCTCAACAGGCCCACCCATTCCCAACACAGCATTGTCCAGTCCAAAATGTCAATAGTGCCAACGCTGAGGAACGAGTGTGAGAGCTTAAATGTCTGAGGCACTTAGCGGAGTGGGTGGTGCAAGTGGTAGAGACTGTAACTATAAACACTAATCAGGAGTCCGTGTAACAGTCAAGATTAGATGACTCACTGAAGCTGTGATGAGGGCACAGCCATGGGGGCAGTCCCCTGCTTCCTTAGATGTGAGGCCGGTAGTGGAAAGAGAGAAAGTGACAGCAGCTGCCAACAACACTCCCACCTTACACAGTTGTGCAACTTTATTTTTTTCTGATAAAAGAACAGGAAGTTGAAAAAGTATAAGTAAAAAGAAAAGTAGTTTACTGGAGAGATGAGAAACTTCTGTAGAACGGTACACAGTTTCGCTACCAACGTATTAGGGGTTTCTATTACTTAGAGCAGGGCTCTGGAGGGCACAATCTAAAATGAGAACAATGGATGTTTCGGACACACCATAAGAGAACATCAGAATAAATAAACATCCATGGGCTTCGTGTTGGACATCAATGTTCTGAAGATCAAACCCGATTTCAAGAAGCCTGGCTTGTAGCTCCCAAAGGTATACTGTACATGTTTGGGTGGTATCGTATCATTCCTTCATGAGCCTTTCTTTCTCTGAATTCGGGGACCCTCTGTCACAAGAGGAAACAGTAAAAACTGAACACATACTCAACCTCCAAGACAGTGCTGACATAGAACAACAAGCAAAACTTCACCAAACGTTGCCTTGCTTTGCATGGCTGAGTGCGTGCACTCCTGCCGGTCTCTTCCATTTGATCCCTCATCCATTGGTCCTTGGTGGTACTTGTCTTCCTACCCTCAATCGCATTTCTTCTCCAAAATCTTTTTATCCTCTTCATCCCTTTTTCACTCCCATGTCCTTCTTTTCCTCTCTTCCAACTCTTGTCTTCCGTTTCTCTCTCAAAAGTGCCAACCAGTAATGGAATTAGATGAGAATTTTGGAGTGAAAAGAGTCCAACTTTAGAGGTTCCCTAGTGACAAAGCCCCACAATGCCCCTCTCTTCAGCATACCAACACTCCTAACAAGTGGTTAGTTGAATCAACTTAATCGCATTAAGATCTATCACTTCAACTAATTTTCAGAAACCCCCAAGTGGGTATTGAGAGACTGCCCCTGAGATCTAAAACAGGGCAAGATGATCTAAGTTGCTCTTGCTTCACAGATACCAACTCTTTCTCGTCAACGTTTACTAAGCCTGTAACGCTCCCCATCCAAGCCCCATCCAAAACGACAGGTGGCCAAATGTGTTGGCTGTTCGCCTCTTGATAATTATATTCTGATAGTCTCAAACAGTTAACTAAATACAGACACGATTGATCTCATAAATCTTGTTGGTCACTTTGTCAGGATAAGGAATGACTCATTAAATCCCCAAAACGACAGGCAAGGTATGTGTTACCCTCCTACATTGCTCGCAAGGTTTGTTCTCCCTTTAACTAGGGAACTAGTGATACTGATTAATTCCGAAGATTCCGGATCATGTTGGGGTACAATACTTCATTCGGTGGAGTATAATGCCTCGCTTGGCACAGGCAGGCGAGCAAAACCAGTGGGATCGATGACCGTGGAATAAAGGAAGTAGATCCCGAGTTGTTCGGAGCCGGCTAATCCCTACAGGGCGGCGGGGTGCAAGTCCCATAAACGCGGCCGAGCCTCTGAGCTGTCTCCTGCAAACTGATGCCGCCAGCATCCTACCCAAGTTTGAACGGCTCCTGGAGGCGAGTCTCCGGTGGTTGCTCCCCCAAAACAACCCCCATGCACTCGCCCCGGGCGCGGGGCGCGCAGCTTCCCAGCCGGCAGGTG
>NW_006383010.1:1390387-1397255 GCF_000327345.1 Myotis davidii
GCTCTGGGTGCACAATTCTGCCGGAGAAGATGGGGTCGTGGGCACCTCTGTTGGCAGAACGCGCGCCGGGGTACGGGCCTGTCCACGTGCATCCTCCCGTGCGGGGCCTCCCACTCCCCTCCCGCTCCCCTCCCGCTCCCGCCTGCGCTGGCCTCAGCCCCGAGACCCGGGCGCTGAGATGTCAGGGAATTGGATCATCCCTGCCCTGCCCCTTACTTCCCAAGTCACACAAATAGGATTGTTAACAATGTCTCAGGCCAGCCTCCTCATTCAAAGCCCGGCGGCTAGGTGTGGGGAGCGCACACCTACCAGTCCCTCCCTGGTGTAGGGTCGCTTTCTCTCCCTCTCATGGGCCTGAGACAACGTTTATGAAGCCAGCTGGCTCCAGTAAAGGGGGAAAACAAGATGGAACAACATGTCAGCTCCTTAAGGGGTTAGGGCTGGGCCAAAATGTGTCCTTACTTGTGCATTTTCATCTTCCTAAATGTGTTCATTCCCTAGTGATTTTCTCCTAACATCCCTTACTCCTAAAAGCCAAGTGATTTTTTTTCCTTTTAATGTGTACCCAGGTTGAAGTAAATACGTCGTTTGGGGGCAATCTTCACACCAACTTCAAAAATGTAGAGTTGTGACTATTTTTACAATATACGTTCTCCGTGCAGTTTTGCAGAACTGAATTCCCCACATTGTAATATGTGATTTCTCTTTAGCATGCAAATAAACATCATATAGATCTGAGATTATTTACAAATTCGAACGGACCCCAGATTAGCCAAAACCTAAACCAGCAAGGTAAAGACTGAATAAGATCTTGAAACACTTCCAAGACTGTTGGAATTTCAGAAAGGAAGCCCGAAATGGGCTACCTCTTTTCCCAGATGCTAGGCATTTAGCTCGACCCAGAACAGGCCTTTCAAAAAATAGATCAATTAGTTGTCTGGTTTCCAGGTTCTGAACGGAGCAGGTGGCCAGAAACAAATACCAGGGAAATCTGCTCCCTTCTTAAGCTCTAATGATTAAATCTAATTAAAGAGAATTAGGAGCTAGTGTTCTTTCATCACACTCTAGGAAGATTCCTAATCATTTCAGCTCTCGGGTTCTGTACATTCTAAGCAGATGTATATGCTCCAGGGCCCCCTGATGAGTTTCCCTCATATTTCATAGCTAAGTCTTGCTAGGGCAAAGGAGGTGTTTTTGTTTTTGTCTCTACGACACAGTGGAAAGAGGATAGGACTAGAAGCAAGGAGACCAATGTGTGGCCTCAGCAGTGTCATGGGACCTGTTTGCCACCCCTAAGCGCCTCCTTTGAAGAATTGGTCCCTTCCCACTGTACCTTGGGAGTTAGAGGCTGCCACCTTGTCCACTGTAGCTCACTCTGAACCCCATCACATGAGCTTCTGCCATGACTATACAGCATAGGCCAAGAGGCACCTGTCCCTAAATGCCACGCTCAAAAGTCACCAGTGTCACTCCATGAATTTATTATTTCGCTCTACCACGATGGGATAAAGACAAGTTCTCAAGTGGGAGAGGCTAGTTAAGCAAGAAGTCTGTGTTAAGTACCTGTTCCTCTGATAAGATGAAATATGTATTGAATGCGTTTGGTGCTGAGGCTGCAGTGATGACTAAGAATCAGTCTCTGTCCTCAAGAAATGAGCAGCTAGTGGAAAAGACAGACAAGTAATGACTAAGATGCAACACAGGGTGGTAAGTGTTAAAGGAACTCGCAAGAGGGCGCTTAACCTAGCCTTGGTGTCAGAGAAGGCTTCACACACAGAAAGGTAATGTTTTTTTATTTTTGTTTTTTAAATATATTTTTATTGATTTCAGAGAGCACGGGAGAGGGAGAGATAGAAACATCCATGATAGAGAATCATGGGTTGGCTGCCTCCTGCCCGACCCCCTACTGGGAACCGAGTCCACAACCCAGGCATGTGCCCTCGGACCCGCAGACCCTTCAGTCCACAGGCTGATGCTCTATCCATTGAGCCAAACCAGCTAGGGCCAAAAAGGTAATGATTGAATGGACTCCTAAAGACAGGTAAGGAAAGCGGACTGCAAGCTCTGAGGAGAGCAAGCATGAAGCCCTGGAGATGAGAGAGAACAAAACCCATGTAGGGACTGCAAGTGGTACAATATGACTGAAGCAACGAATTTGACGAGATGTCAAAATATGACGTCGAAAAGCAGAGCAGATGTCAAGATTTGCTGGCAGGGGTGTTTCGGGGGGGGGGGGGGGGCTTAGTTGCCTTGATAAGGAAGCTGAGACTTTATTCTTAAGGCAATGATGAGCCACTGAAGGGCTTTAAGCAGGAGAATGAAATAATATTTGCACTTCAGTAAGCAATTCTTCTGACTGTAGGAAATGGATTACAGAAGCAACTTTCTAGATGAGGAGACCACTTAGCGAGGGAGCTATTGCACTTATTCAGGTGAAAGAGGATGGACCATCGACTTAAAATATGGCAGAGAGAATAGAAGAGATGATGGGTCATCTCCTCTCAGGGCCCAGCCTGTCCTTGGCATTGGTAGATACAGGGCTGATGCCACAACGTTTGGCAGCAAGGGTTCGGGATCTGAAGAAGGGGCTGTGACATAAACGGATACACTAGACAAGAAACATAAATTTAGAAGGCATGGGAGAAAGCCAGGCGGAGGTCTCACCTTCTAGTGGAGTGGCTCCCTGACATTTCCATCCCCTTGGCTTTTATTTGCTAGACCATACATTTGCCCTTTATGAAAAGTTTGGTAAACAGTGAAAGATGATCAGGTTAGGGATTGCCTTCAGCTACCATTGTCTTGACAGAACAATCGGTGCATAGCCTTTAGCCCTTGCTAAAAGCCCAAGGTCCATCAGCCTTCTGAAGGACTTCTTGCATAATTATGACCTGCTGGTCTTAGCTTCCCACAGGCTGATCTCCAGGCAGCCCATCCAAGTTCAGAACCTAGAAACCAAGCAGTGCATTTGGCACAGTCCTGCTTGAAGCTCCTTCCCTTTCCTCATTCGAAGGTTTGATTCTGTCACCCTGTAGGATGAGAAATGGGGTTCAGAAGGAGGAATTCAGGGAGTACGAAGAGTGGGGGCCGGAAGAGGCAATAATGAGAAGAGTCCAGCTTTGGAGAAATTATAACTAAAGGAACATTGAGGTCAGAACAATGATGACATTATCTTTTATTTTTTCCATCTAAGTGGTTCACACTGTTCTCTCTCACGTCAGCCTCCTGACTGGTTCTGTTCACAACTTGCGAAGTGCTGCTTCCCTTTTCAGAAATATTCACTTAAGTAAAAGAGCTTAGCTTTCAATTCTCCACCTCTTTTCCTATCTCTGCTTCCCGCCCTACTCTCCGATTTCTCATGCCACCTTTATAAAAAGAGCAACGAAAAGCAATGACCAAAATAAAATGTGAGCCATCACAAACCTATAGCTGTAAAACAAGTTTTACCTCTCCACTCAATTGAATTAAGAAAATGAAAAACTGAGATTTTTTCATTTCTCAAAAGCAGATTCTGCAACAAGGGTTTGGATACAGGTACTTTATTTGGAGAGTGATGGCAGAAAGCATGGAGGGAGGGAAGTGAGACAGGAAATGGTACATTGTTACTGTGCAGGTGATGGCGTGAACAACTGGGTTCACCACCACTGTGGACCCTCCAGAGACTGCAGAACACACCGGAAATAGTCCCAACGAGGGGCAAGGAGGTGGAGCATTTACCCATCAATATCTACCCATTATGGGTTCAAGTTTGCTCTCAGGGCATTAACTCCCCAGGCAGAGAGATACTTAAGGTAAGAAGTCATTGGAGGTAAGCAAATTGTCTACCCAAGCACCGCTGACTTCCAGGGTGGGCTGAGGGGATGTGAGCAGGGCACTGATATCACAGTTGCTTATTTTTGTCTGCAAAGTCATCTGTTAATTTAGTTTGCTTCTCTCTCTGAATTAACTGTTTTAGTTTACTTAGAACATTAAAAACACTTTTCTATAGCCTGATTACGCTTTGCAGGTTCTATGAAAAATAGAAACACCCTATAATGTCTCATGTTTCTCACAATTCATTTTCTTATTCACGATCTCATTTAATCTCAAAACAGTCCTTGAGATAAATATTATTAGCCTCACTTTACCATAAAGTTCCCTTTTATTTTCATGTAAAATGTACATAGCTCTCTATTCTTTAAGTGTGAACCACACACCTCTTTCCAAAAGCACCATGGAAAGAAGGAAAAGGAGTAACTTTAGAAATATAGAAGCTTACAGATTTTATAACATAGAAACCTACAACTGAAATCTATATGTTCATGTTGACCAATGTTGCCCCAATATATTTACTTTAAAAAATAGAGTATAGAAACTGACTATCACTACCTTAGCCAGGTCTTCACAGTCAACATCAACAGTGACAAGTCACTTTGATAGCAGGTACCTTTGCTATGATGGGATGAAGTGGGACTTTAGCTCTGTGGTCTTCCTCCCCCAAACTCATAAGCCCAGGCTAATTATGAGAAAAACATAAGCAAATCTCAGGAGAGAGATGTTTTACAAAACACTGACCAGTACTCCACAAAACTCTCAGAGCCATCAAAATCAGGGGAAGTCTGAGAAACTCGCAGTCAAGAGGAGTCTAAGGAATATGGCTATTAAGAGTAGTGTGGGCCCTAGCTGGTTTGGCTCAGTGGCTAGACTAGAGCATCGGCCTGCGGGCTGAAGGATCCTAGGTTCGATTCCCATCAAGGGCACATGCTCAGGTTGTGGGCTCGATCCCCAGTAAGGGGCGTGCAGGTGGCAGCCGATCAATGATTCTCTCTCATCATTGATGTTTCTATCACTCTCCCTCTCCCTTCCTCTCTGAAATCAATAAAAAACAATAATAATAAAAGAGTAACTTGGTAGCCCAGCTGGCTAGCATGGCTCAGAGACGCACTCAGTACCTGTGGCCAAGATGCCCTTGTTAGGCACGGACAGTCTCGTGCTGGTGCTCTGAGGATCCCACAGCTCCCCGTTCCTCGTGGGTGAAAATAATCAGCAGGTGCCAGCTGGCGTGGCTCAGGGGTGCAGCATCGCTTATGAACCAGGAGGTTAGGGTTTGATTCCCGGACAGAGTATATGCCTGCATTGTAGACTCGATCCCCAGCATGGGGCATGCAGGAGGCAGCCAATCAGTGATTCTCTCTCATTATTGATATATCTACCTCTCTCCCCCTCGCTCTTCCTCTCTGAAACAAATTACAAAATTAAAAAATTAAAT
Organism: Myotis davidii; assembly: GCF_000327345.1. Taxonomy (NCBI): domain Eukaryota; kingdom Metazoa; phylum Chordata; class Mammalia; order Chiroptera; family Vespertilionidae; genus Myotis; species Myotis davidii. The sequence continues at coordinate 1,395,633 of NW_006383010.1, forward strand.
CAATAATGATAATAAAAAAAAGAGTAATGTGGTATCCTGGATGGGATCCAGGAATAGAACAAAGGCAATAGTAAAAATTAAGGAAGACTGAGTAAAGTATGGACTTCAGTTAACAATAATTTATCATTCATTAATATAAAATCTTAATAGAGGAAACTGGGTGTGGGGTATTGGAAACTCTCTGTACTATTTTCATGTAAATCTAAAATTGTTAAAAAAATAAAATTATCAAGTGTCCATCAGTAGATGAGTAGATAAAACAACTATGGTATGTTTACACAATAGAATACTACTTGGTCATAAAAAGGAAAAAAAAATGTTACCCTTTGCAACAGCATGGATGGACTTGGAGAACATTAAGTGAAATGAGCCAGTCAGAGAAAGACAATTATCATATGACTTCACTCATATGTGGAATTTAATGAACAAATATAACTCATAAGCAAAATAGAGACAGACTCATAGAGAGCAAGCAGACAGCTCTGGTGTATGTGGGGGATGCTGGGGAGGAGGGTGGAGGGATTGAGCAAAAAAAAAAAGAAGAAAGAACTCATGAACACAGACAACAGTATGGGGAGGGGGAAAAGGGGAGGATGGAGGTGGAAGAGGGTAGAAGGGAGATAAATGGTGATAGAAAAAGAAACAATTAAAAATAGGTTAAAATATATATGGGATACAAATAGTTAAAACGGACGTATTAACTTTATAGCTGTGTTTTCTGTTTTTCCAATAATTTCCATCTAAAGAAAGTTGTTTTTGTCTTTTAATAATAGAAATACACATGAAAACAAATTCATATGACAAATTCATTATAATCTGTACTTTGACAGCTAAGAGCAAGTATATTTATTGCCAAGATACTAGTAAATTATTGGCAAGCATTAATTTTAATTAACTGTGTGTCACTAAGTTAAAGATGTCAGTCATGAACAGCCGAGTGTCATTATCATTAAATTACCTATTCTATACTTAAATTGCATCATTATTCAAGGTCAGAGAATTGTCTTGGGTTTTGAGCATGCCTTTTATAAATGGTCATTTGTGAATTGGATAACACCAGGAAGTGAAATGCTATCAAAAAATTAAACTATTTAAAGAGGGAATATATTAAACAATAATTTGTATAGCTATTACCCAGAGTGGAACCTTTGGTCTTTTTCTATCTTTCTACAGTTAGACTCTAATGATTTTTGAAAAACAAAGAAAGCTAGAGATGACTATACCACTAGGTTCTTTTTACTAATTTAACTTTCATAATTAGAGGTCATATGAATTATTCAGAATAAACTCAGTATATCTACTTAATTGCTTGACTCTCATCTTAGTTTTGAAACTAATTAACTGGATGGACTTTGGTAAATTAACCTTCTGTGTCTCAGTTTCCTCATTTCTAAAAATGACAAATAGTAGTTTGCTCATAGGACACAAAGTTGTCAAGACAATAAGTGAAGTAATAAGGCATGAAAAGTATTTGGTAGGCAAGGTATATTTAGAGTGTTAAAAGTTCTTTTTTTTTTTTAATATATTTTTTATTGATTAAGAAATTACATATGTGTCCTTGTCCCCACGTTACCCTCTACCCCCCCCCCCCCCCCTTCCCTCCCCCCCCCCCCCCGCCTCTGC
>NW_006383010.1:1399021-1405682 GCF_000327345.1 Myotis davidii
ATTTTACGGTAGCCAGGCTTCCTATGGTTCTGGATGAAGTCCGTATTGTTTCTCTGAGGTATTAATCAATTGTTGTGAGCGGCATTAATTTCCCGGTGTTTATCTCTGCCGCCATCTTAGTTTCTCCTAAAAGTTCTTTATAAACACAAAATGCACTGAAAAAAATCTTTGAAAAGTTATGGTGAATAGGAAAGATTCGGTAAGAAGAGAGATTGGTAATTGGGACTAACTTTTTCCAAAAATGAAAAAACAAAAACAAAACCCATATACATTTGTAATACTAATTCATCTAGGTTACTTTGTGAAATATTTCTGTACACTATATATCCCTTTCACAGCTCTCAGGGGAATATCAAAAGTTAGGGGGAAATCTATTATCTTAAAGTTTTAATAAAACTTAATTAATAGCAAAAAAACTTAATAGAAAACACCACTTTATTTATAGTAAATATTAAATACATAAACTGCATATGGAAAATAATTTCTGCATGATCATAGTCTGCCAAAGCTAGTAACTTCTCTCACAGATACTTCTGTTCATAGTGCTTTCCTTGGTTTCATAGGATTGTAAAGTTTTTTTAAAAAAAATTTCTATTTATTGCCCTGACTGGCTTGGTTCAGTGGATAGAGCATCGGCCTGCGGACTGAAGGGTCCCAGGTTCGATTCCTGTCAAGGGCATGTACCTTGGTTGCAGGCACATCCCCAGTAGGGTGTGCAGGAGGCAGCTTATCGATGTTTCTCTCTCATCGATGTTTCTAACTCTGTATCGCTCTCCCTTCCACTCTGTAAAAAATCAATAAAATATATATATTTTTAAAACACTTCCATTTATTAATACCCTGAATGTGAACTCAAGGTTTCTGAAGCAGAGTGGATTATTACTTGCTTATGGCAAATAACTGTGCCGGTTTCCTTTGCCACAGTTCTTAGCCCTATCATGACACAATGAGAGGTAGATCTGGTATTATCCGACACATAGCAAAGTTTGTAATGTAGGCAAAGAGCCCCAAAATACCTGGATTTTGGTAAAAACCCTCACCTAAGGATATTTTCCTTCTTGAAAAGGAGACAGAGAGAGAGAGAAACATCAATGCTCCCCACCCAGGGCTGGGGATCCTGCAACCAAGGTGCACTGGTGCCCTAGACCAGAATCAAACCCAGGACCCTCCAGCCTGCAGGCCGATGCTCTATCCATTGAGCCAAACTGGCCAAGGTGATATCTGGGTGGGGTTTTTTTGTTGTTTTTTTAAAATATATTTTATTGTTTTTTCACACAGAGGAAAGGGAAAGCGAGTTAGAAACATCGATCAGCTGCCTCCTGCACACCTCCCCCGGGGGATGTGCCCGCAACCAAGGTACATGCCCTTGGCCAGAATCGAACCTGGGACCCTTCAGTCCGCAGGCTGACGTTCTATCCACTGAGCCAAACCAGTCAGGGCCATATCTGGGTGTTTTTATGGGAGGTGAAATCTGTCTCCCCTCCCTTCCTGAAAGGTGGGGACCAAAACCATTGTTAGAAGTACCCTGGGTTCTTAACTCTTACCCTTTCAAATGTAAATAAATCTCTCCAGGGGAAGATAAGACTAGTACCTCCCTGAGGGGTTATGGCCATTTCCTAGCTAACCCAAGTGTGGGGCTGAAATGCGAGATGCTAAGCACTCCTGCACTGCAGGCCACAGGGATAAACTTGAAGGGCACAATTTTTAAAGGATGTCCTAGTTGGAATTTCTATATCAGGAAAGGTGGTAGAATAGTGAATCTCCACACTTTCTCCCTTTGAGTATGTGAATAAGTAAAAAGGACTTGATCCCCACCTCCCCGCTATTAGTATTCTGAGAAAATGTAAGACGTATTCATTAGTTAGCAACATTTCTTTCCAAATATCAACTGCATTAGAATCAGAGGTCAATCGGGCCAGGTTCTCAGTGGAAGAAGCGTTTCTGGGAGGAAGGTCCAGAGCTGTGTTTTAATGAGCTCCTCACACAATTCTATGTGCTCTGAAGTCTGAGAAGCACATTGATGATGATGATGATGATGATTTTGGGTGTGGAGAGAGCTCTTGCAGGATTGCCACAACATTCCTTTTCTTTTTATTTATGCTTAATATCAGTAGCTATTCCAGACCGGCTGATGCCTGGAGATGGGGTGGGTAAATTCCCCTTGACACCCTGACCAAATAGTTCCCTTTTTGTTTAATGCAGTGGATGTGTGAGGAACTGGAGAACTTGCCCTGGGCAACGTGGAAGCTTCTCCAGGGACCTGGAGTCTTTTCCCTCTTCTAAAACAATGATACATGCCCCATACCTGCCCCAGACTGTACGGTACTCCTCTGGACTTCAGCTAGCTCCCTCCCAGTCAGTGGCTGAAGGAGGAGGCAAGCCTTGGTAGCTATTCTTGGATCTGCCAAAGTTCTATCAATCTGGGGTTGTTACTCTTGAAAATTGTTTCCTGACTTATTTTTTAGGACCCTCTGCCTTTTCAAAGTATACTTCTCTTCAAATTGCAGAAAGCAGCTGGTTTCCCGGCCCCTCTCCATGGGTTGAACATGACTCTACCCCTGGAGGTTGGGTTGGCTTCTTTGGAAGGACTGTTCCAGGCTTTGATGGATGGTTTGATGGAGAGTGAAGAGAGCTGCTGGTCCATGGGCTGAGACTCAGGACAATCTGGGGCACCCTAGGATGCTACCTGATTTTCCAGTCATCAAGGGTTTGAGTGGAGTTTGGAATGCTGAACCAGTCATCTCTATTCTCAGGAAACAGGATGGTCCTCACTTAGTCAACTTCAAAACTTTTTCTTCCTAGCTTTTGAGGGCACCCACAAGCTGACCCAATACTACAAATCTATTCTCCACTATTTTCCAAAACAAGATTTCCTTCTCATCCCACAATTAATCAACTGAGTTCATATCTCTTTGCTTTTCCTTTCTTTCTACTTTTCTACTTGGAAAGTTCTTCTTTTAAACCTTCTTCCTTCACAAATTCTTTCTATTCCCAACTCCTCCATAAAACCTTTCTCAATTATTCTTGGTCTTAAGTATTCTCAATTTCTGTATTACTTACCCTCCAAATGTTATATCTTAGGGCGGCATTAATTATATACTGTGCTACACAATTTGCTCTGTTTTTTTTTTTCATTCTCTGACTAAATTATAAGTGTCATGAGACATTCCCCACCTCTCACTTTACAAATGCAAAACCTGCTCTTAGTATAGGGAAGAAATTAAGGCCACAGACTTAGAATTGGTTTTTGCACTCAAGCCTCTCTCTCCACCCCGCCTCCCCCCCCCCCCCCCCCACCTGCTTAGTTCTGTCCCATTGGGTGCTCTGATTGGGTGCTCTGATTCTGGAATATTTTTTCCAAACTCTCTCATTTTTACTTATTTATTTAAAAATATATTTTTATTGATTTCAGAGAGGAAGGGAGAGGGAGAGGAAGATAGAAACATCAATGATGAGAGAGAATCATTGATCGGCTGCCTCCTGCACAACCCCTAGTAGGGGTCAAGCCCGCAACCCAGGCATGTACCCTGACTGGGAATTGAACTGTGACTTCCTGGTTCATAGCTCAACATTCAACCACTGAGCCACACCAGCTGGGCACTCATTTTACTTATTTACAATGAATCATTTTCTTTCTCTCTCTTGGATGTTGATAAATGTTCATTTCACAGAATAGAATTATTAGTTATGTACACAAACCACCAAATGTTCTCACAAAACATAATATGGGTGAAAACAGTTATCTTGACCTTGTGGCATTTCATAAATGAATTATTATTAGCATTGTGGTAAAATAGGACAAATTGAGCTCTTTAATGAATAGGCACACCTACATTCTTGAGAATTTTTATGAGAAATATTAGGCAACTCAAATCTACTCTTATTATTTAAAAAGTCATTCTTTCCAAGCCAGTGTGGCTCAGTGGTTGAAAGTCAGCCTATGAAACAGGAGTTCATGGTTCAATTCCCAGTCAGGGCACATGCCCAGGTTGTGGGCTTGACCCCTAGAAGGGACATAAAGGGGGCAGCCAATCAATCGTTATCTCTCATCATTGGTGTTTCTATCTCCTTCCCTCTCCCTTCCTCTCTGAAATCAATAAAAATATATTTTAAAACATAACAATAGTCATTCTCAAAAAAAAAGAAAATCGTTCTCTCTGCTACTTTCACTCCCAAATGCCATTCATTCATTTACCTAAAGACCTACTAACTCGTTACGTTAAATACCACACAATATCTGCGTTAGTTGCTTATTTTTAGATGCACACTGATTAAAATATAATTCTGCACTTTATTTTAGGCACCTTTTCTCAATTTAAAAACAAGTATGTTAGTATTTCTGTCTTCAAACACACCTTTCACTCATCTACCTGTCTTGAGAGTACCCATCCATCTCACTCAGGGGCTGGATTCTGCTTCACCTGCCATAAACCTGACCATGTTAATTTAACCAGTTAGGGGAATATTTTCCCCACAAAGCAGGAAGTAAGAAGTTCTTCGGAAAGTGAGCAACCCAACTAGATAGAGGCGGTGGCCCCGGGGTGATTGGCACCTCACCTGAGTCACCTTCCCCAGGCTTCTTTTTCTACTTTGCAATGTTGAACATGTGGCTTTTATTTTCCTGGTCGTCTCGTGGTTTCAAAAACCTGCCCCATATTTTGTTTCCCATCCAAGTTTAATTAAGAAGCAAACTAACCAAACACACAAAGTAGAACAACAAAGCAAACAAATGACAAGGAAGGAGGAAGGGCCTCCTGCATCAGGAAAGAAAATCCTTTGATCTGCAGTGGACTGGAGTTTAGGTCTCAAGGACAGAGCCGTGTCACGTCGTCCCATCTAGCTGCACGGGAGACAAGGAAATATAGTGCTTGTTTTGTTTGTTTGTTTGTTTGTTTTCTGGTAGGGTACATGTGGGCCTAATAAAAATGTGTTTTTTATTATTAGGGAAGAAGGTGAAAGGCTGTCAGGTAAACAACTAGCAGCGTCTGTCGCAGGAAATCCAGAGGCAAGTCACTCATGAACGACCAACACCTAGTTTCAACATTCCCAGATGTGGCTGTGAGGTTATAATGAGACTTTTCAGGCAAGGTTGTTGAAAGCTCTGAGCAAATTTTAAGCACTCAGACACTGCCCGATTCATTAGTCTCTTATATTTCACAATTGAAGTACTCCTCATTATAGCCGATTGCTTCAAATTAACCCAAATCAATGCTTCGAATGTTCCCTTTACTGAACGTAGGAGACCTAGAGAAAAATGTTGCTCCTGCTCTGAAGGGGCAAAATTTAAAACAGTACAAAGCTGCTGGGCTTCTGTGAAGCACGTTTAGTTAATGAATATTTGCTGCCACCTACTGTTTCAACTGGATATTGATCCTGGTCGTCAGCAGTAACTGGAGCATGCTAACTCCAGGAATGAAAACTGCCACGAGAGGATCCTTGCCACGGCTACAGCCATACGCTTCTGTAAAGTTGAATGTCCTATTGGCACACCAGGTTCATAGCAGCATTATGTGCAATAGCCAAAAGGTAGAAGCAACCCAGGCACCCATCTACAGATGAATGAGTGAGCAAGATGGGGTGTATACATACAATAGACACTTATTAGCCTTAAAAAGGAAGGACATGTTGACACATGCTACAATATAGATGAATGTCTTTGAAGACTCTATGCTCAGTGAAGCAAGCCAGTCACAGATGGACAAATACTGTGGGGTCCACTTCCATGAAATCCCCAGGGCAGTCAACTTCACAGAGACAGAAAGTAGAAGGGTGGTTAACAGAGGGTGGGGGAAGGAGGGATCCGAGGTAAGTGTCTAATGTGTACAGTGTTTCAATTCGGGGGAAGGTTAAATAGCTCTGGAGATGGATGGTGATGATGGCTGCACAACAATGTGCATGGACTTAGTGCCACAGAACTGGACACTTAAAAATGGCTAAAATGCGCCCTGACTGGTTTGGCTCAGTGGATAGAGCATTGGCCTGTGGACTCAGGGGGTCCCGGGTTCGATTCCAGTCAAGGGCATGTACCTTGGTTGCAGGCACATCCCTAGTGGGGGATGTGCAGGAGGCAGCTGATGCATGTTTCTCTCTCATCAATGTTTCTAACTCTATCCCTCTCCCTTCCTCTCTGTAAAAAAAATCAATAAAATATATATTTTTTAAAAAAATGGCTAAAATACTAAGTTTTATGTTGTGGATATTTTACCATAATAAACATTTTTAAAAATATATTACATTTTAGGGAAGCAAGTAAGCTAATTCTGTGGAAAGCAGAAACTGGGCATACTCTAATTTATATCACCATGTAGTAACACAATGGTGCTGTTTTTTCCCTACTCCTGAAAAAGCAGGTCCCTGGCTGCTGATGAAGAAACTGTCATGTTCTCATCACTCTGAAAATTGTTTTCACAGCATCAGGGATGTAGAAATTTAATGTCCTACAAAAAAGAGTATAGCAGATTCAACTGCAGGGAAGAAGACAAGTAGGGTAATTTGGGCAATTCATATTTCTCTAAAAAAGCAATTTCTTGGTGTGGGGAGCCGATATAGGGTTAAGCCTCAGACTGACCTGTTGGCAAAATCACAAACAGGCCTCCGAGTCTTAAACAACCCCATCCGAGAGGTGGTGCTGATTTACACGCGCAATCATTTAAAAAATAAA
>NW_006383010.1:1405842-1409945 GCF_000327345.1 Myotis davidii
AGATGTAACAGGAGAATAAAAGGAGAACCTCGCTATGCTGATCAACTGAACGCTGCCTCCGTGTCATTCCTTCTTCGCCGACTCCGTCCACACCTTTGGGAACCCCTGGACCTACTAGGGCTGGACCCCGACATCTTGGTATATGGATCTGAATAGTTTCATGACAAGATGTAGTTTTTGGACTGTTTAACAGCCTTAGAAAAATTCAAAAATTTTCTATGGGTATTTGGTAGTTTTAGAATATAGAAAAATAATAATACCATGGTTATGTATATATATTATTTTAACTTAAATATTATAAAATCCTGGAAAGAAAGCACACCAGGGCCTCCTATATCCATGAAATGATTTATTACATAGGATTTCTGAATGATCATATTTCATATACTCTTCCAGACATAATAACTTCCATCCAGGTTATGTTTGAACCATTTAAAAGATCTTTTAAGATAATATCTTTTCTGGACATTGAAAGTTTAATGGGTTTTACACATAGCAGTCCCCTGATCCCTTTTCCTCTTTCAGTTTAGGGGTTTCCACCCCAACACGTGATTGAGATGCCCAGAAGCTATTCCCTGAGGAGCCCATCTGACATGCCTCCCTCCAAAGAGAAGTGGAATTTTATTCTTTTAGGAATAAAATCAGGAAAATGACTGCAATCCTGTTTCATTACTTGAGATAGTCACACTATTTTTTAAAAAAGGAAACATGCATAGAGAAGATAGAAAGTGAATTGAGAAATACATGTAAAACATCAGGAAAGATGCAGAGGGGTAGATGCAGCACTTTTATGGTGGAGTTGTTACTATTTTTTAAAAATAATAATCTTATTGCTAGATAATTCTAATATCCTACAGATCATCCTTTTAAAGTATATAATTCACTGATGTTATTATATTCACACAATTGTGCATCACCACTATCTAATTTTAGAATGTTTTATCAGCTCAACAAACAAGCAAACAAACAACATCACCTGTACCCATTAGCTGTCACTGCCCATTCCCTCACTTCCCTCAGCCCTGCTAACCATCAACCTACTGTCTGGTTCTATGGATTTGCTTATTTTAGCAACAGCAACATTCAAGGGCAGATCTCTAAGATATTTGATATTTAAGTATAAATGGACCCATCACTTGTGTCACTGAACCTGGCTTCATGTACATAGATTAGAAAGCTGAGTGGGATGAGAGAAAGGCAAAGCAGTTCCTCAAAAAGGCATAAGGTCTGAACTGTCAGTGAAACAGAACACTGCAGTACTCTCTGTTTTGCCAAGAAAGTGATGCAGTACCTAACGGAATTGGGCTCTATTTATCATCCTTTCTAAGTAGACTATCTGTCACTGTTTAGTGCACCCTTTTTATTTTAAAGTGAATTAACTGATCCATCACCTAAGAGGACTACTATTTCTGTATAGGGTTACGATCTTTTTAGAAGTACCAGGTGGACAGCCTCCCTATAAGGAATCTTCTAGCCCCAGTGGCCAGAGCAAAGTGAGAAAATGCTTCCAAACGGCATGCCTCACATTAAAGGGCTCCTGGGAGAATTCAAGTATTGATGGTGCTTTTAAACCTTTGCTGTTTATGTTGACAAGTTGATTGCTGTTGACACTATAATAGACTAGAGGACCAGTGCATAAAATTGTGCACAGGTTGGCGGGGGGTGGGGGTGGGGGGGTCCCTCAGCCTGGCCTGTGCCCTCTAGCAGTCTGGGACCCCTCGGGAGATAACGACCTGCTGGCTTAGGCCTGCTTCCAGGTGGTAGCATATTATGCTCTTATTATTATTATTATAGATATTTGGTCATATAATCTTTGGTGAGACAGGTATTTAGGAAGTAAATATAGGCAGTTATATTTTTAAACTGTGGAAAAATATATCTGGAACATTTGTTTCCTCCTTACTCTATTTTTAACTCTAAATCACCCATTTGCTGATGGTGGGATTACATTCCAGTTGTAATATGCAGGTTTAGATAGTTCTTTAGACCAAAACATTTACAAAGCACAACCCCAAAACCAATTACATATTACAACTGTAATCATTATCAATTACTATTTATGGGCCCCGTGTTACTGATTATAAGTAAATTGGTCTTGAAAATTCTCATTTTGTTTCTTTTATAAATTTAATATGTTCTTGGCTAGTCATAGTTTTAGTTAATCAATATTTATGGAGTTAAAGATGATTGCCAAGGAAAAGTTTTAATTTAAAAGATTTAAAATATATATGTCTTTATTGATTTTAGAGAGAGAGGGAGAGGGGAAGAGAGAAACATTGATGAGAGAGAAATATCAACATCTGCCTCCTGAACGCCCTCCCCCGACTGGGGATTGAGTCCACAAGCCCATGTCCCCTCACTGGGAATTGAACCAGCAACCTATGGGTGCATGGATTGACACTCAACAACTGAGCACACTGGCCAGGCTAACGGATTTTCATCTTTTCATTTCATTTGGTTTCATTACCTATGCTATAAACAACTTAAATTCTGGCAGGGTTACTATTACTTCAGTTCTTAGCCACTGTGTTGAAGATTTCTTATGTATGTTAACTATGCAAAGAGCTTTACAGTATTAAAGTTCATCTTACAATTTCAACAACTTTTACTGACTGGCATTATTTTGTGTATTTTTAGAATTAAGTTTTGTTGAAGCCCATGACAGCATCTCTTAAATGTTTAAATCAGGGTAATAATAATTATAATTAGTCCATTGGCTTTAAGTTTATTGTCAGTAAGTATAATCTCAAAAAATCGACAATTGTGAAATTTTACCTGGGGTGTAAAAGCTTTCTCATACTCTATTAAACAGATGATAGTTTTATACACTATTAAAATGAGTCATGCTGAAATCATTGCTTACAGGGGGTTCATCTAAATGATAATGGGCACAAAAAGTAAGTTCCACCCTGGTAGTACAGGTCTTATTTTTCCATCTGTTGTAGCTAATACTTGAAAAGATGTAGTAAAGTCAAGAACGAACTAATGGTCCATTTAGAAGATCAAATAAACCATGACCCAAATGGTTTATTTTATTTTACATTTTTAAAGTACTTCGGTAGTGATTACTAATCTGTAAAAAGGGACACAACGGCAGAACCTTTTCAGTATAAAAGTTGCTTTTAGCTTTCTTGGGGTTATGTTTCTGATGAAAAGTGATGAACCCTTTGGCCCAGAAAAACTCATCTTTGCATAAAAATTCCTGGGATCACCAGAGCCCTAAAACTCCCACTTAGTGAGTCTTGGAGGAAATATTCATTGTAGTTAAGCTAATTTTACAAATTTCATTGAAAGGTATTATTTATAAACATATGTTTTTTTATAAATACTGTTGTAGCTTGATATTTAGAAACTTTAATTTACTTCTAGTTCCTAACATTTATTAGCAGTTTTTTAAGGATAAGCTTTCAGAAAATTTGTGTACACGTCTGGCTTCAGCCAGCTTCATGAATCAATCAATCAACAGATTCATGGTTAACAGTTACTATTGTGGCCTGCTATAAGCAAGTCCAATAATGACCTATTATAGCCTTTTTCTTCAGGTTTGGTTTCTTACTTTCATTGAAGAGCTGGTTATAGTTGCTTATCAGTGTTGGAGATTTTGCATTTCCTGGTATATAAATTGTATATCTACAAATTTGCACCTCCACCTGGCAAACTACTGTTGAATTCCCCAAAACGTTGGTGTGATTGATTCCACAGGGGGTCCTGAGGCCAGCATTGGACCTACTGAGGGAGTTTTCAGAATCTTCCTCAGCGTGTGGGCCACAGGGAACTTGTGCCAGGAAGTAGCCTACCAGCGAGGAGGAAGTCTGACAGTGGAAGTTAGGGTGTGGCCCGGAAGGAAGAGCTTCTGCATAGTGGATGTGTCAGTCAGGGGCCCAGCAGGAAACAGATGGCTCATTCAAATTAGGATAGTTTATGGGGTCCATTTGCAAAGAGATAAATACAAAAATGAGGGTAGGGAAGTTATTACAATAGTGTGGGAACCGGGGGTTATGAATGGGGGTGGACACCTCTAGCCAGGCTCACCAAGAAACAAAGAGAGAGGACCCAAATAAACAAAATCAGAAATGAAAGAGGAGAAATAACGACAGACCCCA
>NW_006383010.1:1410019-1411352 GCF_000327345.1 Myotis davidii
ACCCTTAGGTCTGAAGGACCAAGACAATGGAGAGGTCACCAGAAGCCGGAGAGGAAAGAGCCAAACAGAGAGCAGGTCACCTTCTGCCCAGGGACTCAGCCAGCCCAGGGTGACCTCGCTTAGAGGGAGCCAGGGGAATAGCACCTCTCTGTCGCTCTCCTCCCAGCCTCTGACCACTGGCTGGGCTCTCTTTTGTCAAGACCCCAACAAGAGCCTTATCCAGGTCAGCCTCCGAGGGCAGAAAGTGGTAACAGGTAACAGATGGAGAGCGGAGCTTAGGGCCAAGGGAGGGCTCTTCCAGACAACCCTCAACCCGGAAGTTAAATGTTTGAAATGCCTCTTTTTTTCAATCATGAGTGACATTTAAAAAAAAATGATAAAACATTGTAGGGGTAAAAAATTTCCCCTTTCTAGGTACTTTGGCTGGTCCAATAATTAAATTAATATAAGACGGGAGAAAAACAAACTTAATTTTGTATGTATGAAAGCCCCATACAAATATGATACTCAAAGTGACCAAAACAGGAAGCTTTCATACCTTTTGGACAAAGAAACAATAGTTTGTGAAGAATTGACAAGACCAAGGGGCTGGAGCGAGGGGTAGCAAATTGTTGAAGAAGTAACAAGGTTTGTTCATATAACCTCCTGGGCCCTAAATTCCCTACCTCTGGTGATAAGGATGCCTCCTGGTAGAGGATGAGTACCTTTCACTTGGGAGATTTATCTTTTGTTTTCAGGGGAACAAAGGAAGGGCAGAGTGTCCTTTTGCTAGCAGCTGTTTCTTAAGTACCTTTAATTCAAAATAATCAGTATGCCAAAGTGGCATGTTTTGGGTTGACATATTCTGAACGCCTTCAATACACATAAAATAGGATTCATCATCTTAACCATTTTAAGTATTCAGTTCAGTCATGTTAAGTACATTCACATTGTTGAACAATCAATCTCCAGACGCTTTTTATCTTGCAAAAGTAGAACTCTATACCCATTAAACAGCTCCCCATTGCCTTCTCCCCCTGGCTCCCGGAAACCCATTTTCTACTTTCTGTCCCGAGGAATTTGACTACTCTAGACACCTCATATGAGTGGACTCATAGACTATTTAACTTTTTGCATGGATGGCATTTTAAAGATGGTGGTCATAGGCATTTTGTAGAAACATTTATTTGCAGTCATTAACGCAGCATTTTATTTTGGAAGAATGTTCTACTTGCTAGAGATCCCAAATGTGACAGATTTGCAGGATAACAAATAATAACAGACATAGGGCATTGGAAATAGAGTTGACGAAAACCAGTGTACTTCAAGGGTAGAGAGAAAAATTAAGCATGTC
>NW_006383010.1:1411370-1412112 GCF_000327345.1 Myotis davidii
TTCCTAGATGGTAATAGTGCTGGGAGGTCCTCAGAAAGTTTAATCAGCATTGGAGCTCCGTGCCTGGGCAGAGACACCTGCATGCAATCTGCAGCGACATCACTGAGAGAGCTTGGCCTGTGGTTTACCCACCCAGTGCCAACCTGGCTCACCCCTGGAAAGCCATCCAGGAAGCAGATATGGTGGGGCTTTCCCACCCTTTTAGAGCCAAGACCCATTTCATTGGGATGCTAATTGTCTTTTTCTGAATTCCTCTCATAATTTGTCTTTACATGCATTTTAATCTAATTTCACTCTCATAATTGCTTTTAGATGAATTGTTATACGTGCGTTTTATTTTAGTCCACTAGAGGGAACCAGAGGGATTTAGAGTTTAGACAATGGAGCCAACAAGATTCACTAATGTCAGTATTAGAGAAATTTCCAGGGGTTCTCAAAGTGAGCTTACTATTAAAATCACTGGTGTGTGTGTGTGTGTGTGTGTGTGTGTGTGTGTTATTCTTACTTTTTAACTTATTTGCATTTTTTAAAAATAGATTTTATTTTTAGAGTAGTCATAGGTTCACAGCAAAACAGCAGAAGAGGAGTTTTAAAAACGTACTTTATAGACTCTGCCCCAGATCCAGCAAATCAGAAGCTTTGAGGGTGAGGTCTGGGAATCTCTCTTATAAGGCTTGGTGAAATGCCTGCCTTTGTAAAAAGCCTACTTAACTATATCAATTTAGAGCCAAGGACAGGGGCA
>NW_006383010.1:1412155-1441164 GCF_000327345.1 Myotis davidii
ACATTATGTAGCATACACAGCAGGATATAAAAACAGAAGCTCATGATGAATATGTTTATATCTTGATATTGATACTTTACATTTATGACATATACATAGATCATGAACTTGTCAATTTGTGCACATTAAATATCTGCAATTTATTTTATGACTCAACAAAGCTGTTTTTTAAAAAGTACCTAAACAACACACAACCCTCACCTCCTATGTAACCCTAAACAATAAAAAATAAAAATAAAAAGTACCTAAACAAAATTGCATGTAATTCCAGCAATATAAAAATATAACAAAATAAAATATATATTACTAATAATATTATAACATATTCTATTAATAATAACAATAAATATAAAAATGTTTAAAAACAACAACCTAGGGGCTCACAAGGATTTAAACATAAAAAAAGATAGATGTTAAACACTTGGAGATTGTCAATATTTAGAATATCAGTCATATGTTTTTTCAATTAAACAATTTCAGTTGCTAAATAGAACCCACATCATTCACTTTGAGCCAGAGCAAAATTTGAATAGTTAGAGTAAGACTTCCAGCTTCAGAAATGAGATTTTAGGAAACTCCTACATCAGGAAACAGTATATTGTTCCTGAAACAAGCATTTCAAGAAAGACCGCCAGATTCCCGTGGATCTTACTCAGGGGCTGGACATAAATATCCTAATCTGATTGCCATCAGGCACAGATGTTTCCACAGCATCAAATACATCCTGCCAAACTGGCCCACAGACACAGCTGCTTAAAAGATTACAGAAAGAAGAGCGGGCACCGAGATCATTATAGGAAGAGACTTAATAATTTTTTTCCACATAAAAAGCACTTTAAAATAAAATGAAAGTAATTTTACTGATTTATAGGAAAGTATGTTAGAAAACCCAAATGATAGGGAGAAAATCAGTAATCTAGCTTAGAAACACCACACTGCCTGCCCTGTGGATGCTGCTGGCTCTGTGGAAATTTACAAATTTATTTGTTTAAGTCAACATCGAATAGCCAAAATCCTTGTGATCAGAGCTGACCTTTGTAACAAGTCTCTAAAACCTAGCTTGAATATCAAATAAACTCACAACAACACCCCCACCCAGGTCCACCCTAACTTGGCATTTGCTACAATCTCACGGTCAGAATCGGATTTTCTGATGCCCATGTATTTTCTAAGCCAATGGTTAAAATAATGTCGCCTGAGTTACTCCTCCCTCTAAAGCCATAAAGATTCTGAGCACAGTCAAACTTAAAACATTTCTCCTAAAAGGCTGTCTGGCTCTAACATTTTAAAATAATAATTTAAAAAGTTGCAAGGCCCCATAGGCCAACAAATCCTGATCAGTGTGGGTGGATTGGCAGCAATCATAGAGTTCTTCATTATTCTTTCTTCAAAGGTTAATTTACTGTGTATGGAGGGCCCTCATACACTTTTATAGCCTAATCTACTCAATCATAAAACGCAATCTTGTATCATGTTTTATGTTATAGATATATTTCAACTCAGAAAAACAGTAGTGTATTGGGAGATGAGGTAGAAGAAGTTATAGAGGTAAATCTATTCTTTTAAAATTTATTCTCAAAGCAGCATTTGGAAGGGAGGTTTGTGAGGGAGAACAATATAATAATTTATACTGACTCTTACAAGTAAAGCATGCAAATGAATAAAATTCCATTTCTAGCTAACTTGATTACACAACCATGCATTGCTTAATGATAGGGATACATTCTGTGAAATGTGTCATTAGATGATTTTGTCATTGTGCAAACATCATAAAGTGCATTTATACAAACCTAGATAGTATAGCCTACTGAACACCTAGGCCATGTGGAATAGTCTATTGCTCTTAGGTTATAAGCCTGTATAGCATGCTATTAGACTGAATACTGTAGGCAATTATAGCACAAAGGAAAGTATTTTTGTATCTACATACATCTAAATAGAGCAAAGATACAGTAAAAATAGGGTATCCTATATAATAAACGGCTAATATGCAAATTGTTCCCTCCACCAGGAGTTTGACTGGGAGATCAACCAGGAGTTTGACCATGGGGTGGGGCCGCCTGGCCAACTGCCTGCAGCCCCTCCCCTCAGCCGGCCCACCCGATTGGCCCTGATCAAGGCGGGCTGGCCGGACCCCACCCATGCACCAGTTCATGCACTGGGCCTCTAGTAAAAGATAAAAATGGTACACCTGTTTGAGCACTTATGAATGGGGCTTTTTTCTATTTTCAATTTTTTTAACTTTATAAACTTTTTTGTTAAAAACTAGGACACAAACACATTAGCCTAGGCCTACACAGGGTTAGGATCATCAATATCAGTGTCTTTCACTTTTACATCTTGTCCCAGGTCTTCATGGACAACATATGCACAGAGCTGTCATCTCCTAGAACAATGCCTTCTTCCGGAATGCCTCCTGAAGGACCTGCCTGAGGCTCTTCTTGAGATGTCCCTCTTTTCAGAAATATGTCTATGATGGTTTGCTTGGTTTTTATTTTATTATTATCATAGATTTGCTTGGAAGCAGATAACGTACCATGCACATTCCTCTCTACCAATGAAAACCTTTCAGTGTTGGGGTCCATGTTTTTAAACTTTTTAAGGAGCTTGTTGAGGTCTACAAAACCCATCACTGTGAATTTCCTTCGTTCCTTTTCTTGTCTTGCAGTTTCCTTTTCTCTTGCCTCTTCTTCAGCTGTATGTTCCCATTTCAGTTCCAACAACTCATTAATCAGTCCCTCTGGACCACCTCTAGAAGCTCCTCACCCAGGTTAAAGTTGTTTGCTGTCTCAACAACAGCCATGTTGTCTTTTGCAACCTCTGCATCCTTGGCAAATTCTCTGAAGTCCTGGGTGAACTGTTTGAATGTCTTCTCCCAGATGCCATTTATACACTCCTTGGTGACATCACCTCAAGCCCAAGCGAGGTTCTTAATGCAGTCATAGGTGTAATCTTCCAGAATTGCATCACTGTCTTTGTCAGTTGCAGGAAGCCTGAGCAAAAGTCCTTCTCCGGTAGAGGCTGCTTTAGCTCCTTGATCCCTTGGTTGGATCACAGAGGTAGTGTTTGGAAGGAAAAACATCACTTTGATATTCAGATGAAGATCACCAATAAAAGGAGGATGTCTGGGAGCATTATTAACAATAAGCAATATCTCGAGAGTTATATTATTTTCCATTTTGCTGGCATAGCAATTCAGGAGGCATTTTGAAAGAGGAGCTGGGTCATCCATGACTTCTTATTGCTCCTGGATTACCCTGGCAGTGTGTGGTGGCTGATATGCTTGAAGGTCCCAAGATTCTCACTGTGCCAGATCACAAAGGGCTTCAATTTGTAGCGTGTAGTATTGCCCCCAACCATGACTGTTAGTCTGCCCTTAATCACCTTGAAACCTGGCATTGACTAGATCTTCTTATAATAAGAAGAAGTCCTTTCTGGCATCTATTTCCAGAATAGGGAGGCTTCATCCATATTGAACATCTGCTCTGGCAAGCAACTGTCTTCCACAATCAGCTTACCTAGAGCTCCCAAAAATTCTTTGGCTGCTTTCAGATCAGCACTTGCAGACTCACTACTCACTTGCACATTATGTGATGAATAACAATTCCAGGGCTAGCAGCAAATTCAATACCGTAGCCAGTTCCAGGCTTTTCTTTTAGCGTTGCACACAAACTTTTTGTTTTGGCCGTGATTGTAATGGTGCTGAGAGAGACACACTACTGTGTCTTGTCCTCAGCCCTGGTTATTAGAAGCTTCTCCATGTCTGATGTAGACCCTTCTCAAAATTTTGCTAGTCTTGTTGGCTCCAATGAAGCAGATCCTTTAGCAGTTCCTGTCATTTGGTTCATGTTCTTTACATTGTAGATATGGTGGAATAGGATGTGCCTGACTGGCAAGCAATGACCATCACTGAGTTTCACTTTTGTAGTTTTTAATCACTTTTAATTTCATTTCCAGGTCAGTAACTAGATGTGATCTCTTACTGGCACCATTAGCAGCAGATTTTATATGTTTAAGGGCCATGATAAACCAAACGGCTCAAGATCAAATCAAGCACAAGGGAAATTATTAAATCAAGAGAGGAGGTAAACAAGAGATGTATAAGGCTGCTGCTGGCGTAACATGGCATAGTGTTTCTCAGCAAACTTCTTTATAAGTAGAAAGAGTACATTCGAAACTAATGCTAAAATGAATAGTAAAAACAAGCTAGAATAGTTGTTTATTTATCATTATCAAGTACTGTGGACTGTATGTAATTGTACGGGCTACCTTTCCATATAACTAGCTGCATAGGATGTTTCTTCACATCAGCATCACCACAAACACAGGAGTAAATGCATTGTCCTATGATGGGGCAATGGGGGTGACAACACTAGGAAATAGGAATTGTTCAGCTCCATTGTAATCCATGGGACCACCGTTGTCTATGTGGTCCTTCATTGACACCAACTCATTATGGGACACATGACTGTAGAATATCCTTTTCTATGTAATCATGTCCCATTTTGAGAATAAAATTCTAAAAAGATTTTTCCATAAAAGTATTCCATTAATATTATTTTCTGTTTTGAAATGGCAAATACTGAATTTTGTGTAGATTTTAAAAATATCTATTTTTATTTATTTCAGAGAGGCAGGAAGAGGGAGAGGGAGAAACATCAATGATTGATTGACTGCCTCCCGCAAGCCCCACACTGGGGATCGAGCCCACAACCCAGGCATGTGCCCCGAATTGAACCATGACCTCCTGGTTCATAGGTCGATGCTCAACCACTGAGCAACACTGGCTGGGAAGTTTTCTGTAGACTTTAATGATACTGAGTATCAATATATTTTTCTCTCAGACTGATAGATGTCAGAGGGGTGGGGGTTGAGGGGTTGGGTGAAAAAGGTGAAGGGATTAAGAGGTTCAAATTGGTAGTTACAAAATAGTCATGGGGATGTAAAGTGCATAGGGAATATAGTCAATAATATTGTAATAACTATGTATGGCCAGATGGGTATTTAAATATTGGGGGGGCATATTATAAAAGTACTAGTATATGATTGTTTAACTAATACAAAATAATATTGAATGTAAACTGTAATTGAAAAAATAATAAAGTATATATTTCTCTCACAATAAAAAATACACTTACACTGTTTGCCAGAAGAATCAATTTTAGTTCTTTGCCAGCCCCTATGTGATAAATATTTTTCTCCTATCAGCCTGTGGTTGCAAATGAAATACAATTTGCAATAAGTTAGTTGGTGGCAAACCCTGGTCACTCCTCCTGGGCTGGCTTGGCCAGAGGACAGCAGCTCTTGTTGAGGTTCTGATAGAGCTCCAGCCCCACTAGATCATTAAAATTGTCAGCTGGCGGTGCAACAGCTGCCTGGAACCCAGTGTCAAAAGCTCCTCCACTCCAAACCTATATTTTAGAAGAGAAAGGTTTCCCAGTGTGAATGCCGCTTCTGCTTCTCATCCACTTGCAAATTTCCTCTCTTATTTATTCAATCTCTGATTTTTTCACACAGTAGCCTCTCCTCATTGTGCCCTGTCTATCCCACCCAGTGAGATGGATTACATATCTCTTTTCCTTGGAATGGGGATGTAGCCCTCTAATGCTCTGTTGCATAGGGATCCATTAGTTCCTACCAACTGCTGGGAGTTGGCACTTGAGGTGGCATCTATTTTCTACCTTGGCTTTTAGTAATACCTTTCAGAAGCATTAATTACAATTAAATTTTCCCTTGGTAATCAGAAGCTTAGAGGATGGGTTGGACTGGGATTCATATGATCACATAAGACAACCGATGTCCGGGGAGGACAGAAAGGAGCCCCTTCTCTGGGGCTCTGTGGTCACTCTCCCAGGAAATGACCGTGACATCTCCCAACTGTGCTGGTGTCCTTAGGGAGAAATGTAGAATCTCCATCAAAGGCCACAAAGGAGTGGGGGGAAGGGGAGTCAGGGACGAATGCAACATGGAGGAAGTAGAGGAACTGAGGGTGTTGGCAACTGAATCCTCCTTGTTCTATCTCAGTTAATACAGGTATGCCTGGGAGATTGTTCTGAATTAATCAACAGAGCCAAGCCAAAGGGAAAAAAGTGAACTTGGTTGGCTGATCCACTAAAGGTGGTCTAAGTGGTTCAAATTGGTGGCTTGGGTGGCTGAACCACTAAAGTTTTATGAGAGGTTGCTACAAAGCTGACAACAGAAAAGCTAAGCACCAACATAATTTACTTCCATTGAGGAAAGTGTTAACTCCAGGTCAGGCCCGGGATGAAAGACTGTGAAGACAGCGTGAGTGACAGGGCCCCAAATGACCTGCTTCCTAAGAAGGGACAGTTAATTACAAATGCTCCCTTCATTGTAATCAACACCTAGAGTTGGAAAGAGCAAGGACCCAGGGCTAAAGCTGGCAATAAAGACAGGCTTTCTTCATAAATATTACTGGTCTGAGACTTCTCATGAAGTTGAAGAACTGGGTCATGACAAATACTGTTTCACTGTGGTTGTTTATATTCCATTATGGCTATTTTTGTGTGACCAATGGGCGAGGATCTTATCTAGTTTTGAGAAATAGTAAATTCTCAGGAGGAAGCATGAGTTCAAAGGAGAAAGCTTGGCAAAGTGTTTGGTATATAAGTAAACTCTAAGAATTGGTTGTTGCCAACTGCAGTCTACAGCTTGAATCCTATACAGGCTTCTCAATGTGAGTTTTAATTTATCCTGGATCATTTTACTAATTTATCTGAATTATCTTAATTGATTGAAAATGTTTGACAGATAATTTAGATTTCCACTTCTGACAGTGTGGTAGGTTGAGGGAGGTGGTGTGTATATTTAGCTTTGGGCCAATAAGGTATTCATCAAACCACTTAACCAGGCCATTTTTGGGCAGGGGTACAAAACAGTGTTTCTAATGCAGTCCTTTTGATAAGTTTAGGATATTCCTATATCACAGTGAATCTTTAGTGTTTATATGTAAATTCTTTAAAAAAATGACTTTTCTCTTTGACAAACTAAAACCTTGGATAAATAGTTTTTTTGTTTTGTTTTTTTTAAAAAACCCTTTTTTCCTTCCTTTCTTTCTATCTTCCATCTTTCCTTCCTTCACTGGTAACTGACACAAAAGTAAGGAAACTGAAGATCTCCTACACAGAAGTGAAAGAGGAACTCTGGAAGGCATGATTAACTGTAGTTTTTAAGTATGTATAGTGAAATCATAGTAAAATAGCTTGCGTTGCCATTACAAGGCTGGCAGTAGTATAACTTCCAAATAGCGGAAGAAAAATGGATTGGGAAAAACAAAACAAAACAAGTCTTAATTAATCTAAAAAAGGGAAGAGAGCTAAGAGAGAGAGAAAGGAAAAAGAAAAAAAAACCCAGAGAAGACAAGAAAAAGAAACAGCCAAATAGAAAACACATGATACAGTGCTAGAGAAAAATCCAAATGTATAAATAATCACAAGAAGGTCTTAAAAGGCAAATCTTGGCAAACTAAATAAAGCCCTGCAGTATGCTCTCTATAAGAGAAATACATAAACATAAAAACACAAAAAAGATAGAAAGCCAAAGGATTGGGAACATATCCAGGCAACATCTAAATGGAAACTGGTGTAACTAAATTCAGACTAGACAAAACATAACTTAAGGATCACCTTATGGTGGTAAAAGTTAAATTCCATCAGGATGACTTAACAAATCAAAACTTGTATGTACTTTAATGAAGTCTCAAAATACATAAAGCGAAAATGGACAGAACTTTAAAGATGAATTCAAAAATCCATAAGTATAGTGGGACATAGTAGATATCCCTCATAGCAAATGATAGATAAAGCAGACAAAAATATCTGTAAGAAAAGGACACCTATGTAACACCCTTTGTAATACTTGAAGCAATAAAACAATAAACAAAATCTGTAAGGATAGCGAAGATTAAGGAGCAAACTCAGCAAAGTATACATGTTTCTTTGAAGAGCCCATGAGCCATGAAAATGGACATGGTGCTATATCATAATCACACTCACTCTGTGTAAAGCCTCAGGTCAAAGGTCTGGTATCATCTAGATCACTGCCCTAATTAGTTTAGAGAGCCTATATGCAACTAGCGTAGAAATCTTTAAACGTAACAAGAAAATCCTATACATTTCGAAATTTAAAAAAAACACACATGTCTAAAGGTTAAAGAAAAAAATTAATGAAGATTAGAAAATATTAAAATATAAACAACTATAAAAATACTACCCATCAAATCTTTGGGGATCTAAATCAAATGATATTTAGAGAAAATTTCTATTAGAAAAGAAGTAAAGCTCAAAACTGATAAATTAAGCATCTAACTTAAGAAGTTAGAAAAAGAAAGTAAAAGGAAAGGGAGCTATGGGGGGAAAAAAGAGGAACAACTGTAATAATCTGAACAATAAATATTTAAAAAATATATTTAAAAAAAAGAAAGAAAGTAAAAGGAAGAAAAAAATGCGATCTGAACAGAAATTAATAAAATATAAAACAAACATACAATAGAGAGGATCAACTTGGACCAAAGTTGAGTCTTTGGAAAAACTTTAAGAGCAAACCTCTGGGAAAGTGAAGGAAAAAAAGAAAGAGTACTCTAAAATAAACAATATCATAAATGAAGAGGGATATAACTAAAGATGTACAAGAGTCATTATTTAAAAAGTCATAACCAATGGACACAGACACTGGGGCGGTGGGGGCTTGCCCTCAGGGGCGGGAGTGGCGGGGGGTCAGTCAGGGAAAAAGAAGACATGTAATACTTTAAACAAACTCATTCGGGGAAAAAGAAGACATGTAATACTTTAAACAAACAAAAATAATAAAAGGTCAATAAGTGTTAAACCTAGATGAAATGAATAAATACTTTTAAAATATAACTTGCTAAACTTATCTTGAGAAGAAATGGAGAATCTGAATAGTCCATTAAAGGAATAAAAGTAGTAGTTAAAAATCCTTATACAAAGAAATATTAACTTTCAAATAATTCCAAACTGACACAAACCCTTTTCGAGAATAGATGCTGAGGGACTACTCCTCAATTTATGTTATGAAGCCAATATTACTTTGATGCCAAATCTAGACAAGGACATTGCAAGCAAAACCACAAACCAAAAACATAAAACAGTTCACCTTCATCCATGACCATAGACACAAAATCATATTAGCAAATTGAACCTGAAAAAATACAAAAAGATACTACCTTATGATCACATTGCATTAATCCCACAAATGCAGTGTTGGTTTACTTTTAATTTGTTTAAACTTCATAAACAAATTAAAAGAGAAAAATCATGTGATTATTCCAACAGATGAAGGAAAAACGTTAGAAAAACTCATTCATTCAGATCAGGGAAAGTCTTGGTTGACTGGTAACAGTTATTGTCACAACTTGGGTTCCTTGGGAAGAAGACTTTGAGATACAGATGTGTAAGGTCCTAAGACCCCCGGGGAGTCCGTCGGAGGGGGCGACGACCCCAAGTCAAACGCAGAGACCAGATCTTGATGCAAAAGCAAGAGGATTTTTATTACAAGCGCAGCGCAGGGGCCCACAGGCAGACAAGCAGCATCCCGAGGGAAGTGCTGGCTGACTGGAGCCCCGAGCTGTTGTGGAACTGGGGTTTATAAAGACAAAAACCACACGCAGGTGGCCTTGAAAAACAGGGTTTCAGTTTCACAAAACATTTTGCAATGACGGGCCTGGCCTGTGATTGTAGTTGACTTATTTTCTGAGGGGTCAGGGTGGTCTGTCTCACACAAACCTACCCCAGGGAGAGATAAAACAATTCTGCTGTGACTACACCAGAGCACCAGGCTTACTGGAAAGGTCAGTTAGCACAGACCGGTCCCAGGAAGAGATAAAATGACTCTGCTATGACTAAACTAGGGCCAGGGCTTGCAAGAAAGGTCTGGGGGAGGGAGAGGCTTCTTCCTGGCCTTACAGATGAACAGGCCAGAGGTTTATTAGGGAGTGTTCCTGGTGTCAGTACCTATGGATTGGAAGGAAGTAGGATTGGACAGAGGGACTTCAGTGTAGCTCAGGGAAAGCCTCAGGCAAAACCCTAAAGGGAGCTCCAGTATGAGGCTGGCCTGTCCGACTTGGGGTGACTAGACTGGGCCTCAGTAATCGGCCCGGGGTTTGTCAGGCTCTGTGGAAAGCCCTGTCTCTGCTCCTCCTGGACTGAGAAACTGTGCTTCAAGCCAGGGGCCCTGTCTCCCATTCCGTGCGCCAGGCTGGCTTGTCCGAGTGCCAGCTGGCTTGTCCCAGTCTGTTAGTTCTCTGCTGTTCAGCTGGACAGTCATCACTGCTCCAGTCTTGCTAGTGTCTCCTGGGTTTTAGACACCCCGGCAGGAATTACTTAGAGAGGCTACGTGGAATAGTGGAAAGATGCGGAAGGCAGAACACCTGTGTTCTCTCCCTAGCCCCAGCACAACAAGCTGTGTGACTTTAGGGAAATCACTGAGCTTCAGTATGTTCATATGCCACCAATGTGTATTACTTTCTTGCTCACAAATTTTGAGCTAGGTGTTGAGAAGTCAGTGACACATGCTACGAAGAGGAAGTGTAGGATGCTGAGTGGGGAGCCTTCAACTCACCTGGTAGTGTAGGTCTTTCCAGAGGAAGTAACCTTTGATAAGAGAAATGACGAGCAGGAGTTACCAGGAGTAATGGGGGAGGAAACACATTCAAGACAAAGGGAACAACATGTGCACAGCCCTTAAGTAGGAGGGACTTAGCACCTTGAGCTTCTGGCTGGGTCAAAGAGAGGCCTGGGAAGAGGGATCCACGATGAGGCTAGGCAGGAAGGCAGGGGCAAGAGCATTCCCCTGTCCCAGGGCCAGCGGTGGGAGGAGGAGAGAAACAGGCTCCCAGATGTTTTTAGAAGCTCACTCTCACTAGACTGTGGAGATGTCTGGCGAGGAGGAGAGGTGGCTATGGCGAGCTCAGTGAAGTGGCCAAGGAGGACAGTGGTTTGGAACAGGATGGGGAGAGCAGAGGTAAACAAACATGGTAATCATTTCCAACCAGGGTGGCAATGCCTGCAGGTGGTGTTACATCTACCTGGTTGGCCCAGAGGGTCATTTACTGGGCAGGGCATTCATTCAACAATGTTTATGGAACCACAACCTTTCCAGGTGCTGAGGATAGAGCAGTGAACAAAACACAGACCTCACCTGAGAAAGCTCACCTTCTAGCAAAATGGTTCACATTCTCGCAGGGAGGATCAAATGAGATATGTACTAGTAAGCTACCCAAATGAGAATGGTTGCTTTGGAGTCTCTAGTTCACTTATTTCTAGAGAACACTGTTTTCAACGGCTTCCCTGTATTAACTCCCTGTGGCTGCCGTAACAAATTACCACGCACTTCGTGATCTAAAAGACTACAGACGTATTACCTTGAGTTTTCAGGTCAGAAGTCCGAAATGGGTCTCCTTGGGCTAAAATCAAGGTGCTGGCAGGACGGCATTCCCCTGAAGGTCCGTGGGGAAAACTATTTCCTTGTTGTTTTTCCAGCTCCTAGAGGCCCCTGGCATCCTTGGCTCATGGCTTTCGCATTGTCAAAGCAGCAATGCCAGTAGAGCCTTTCTCACATCCCCTCACTCTGAACTTCCTCTCCTTCCTCTCGCCTTCACTTACAAGGATTCTTGCGATTGCATTGGCCCCACCTGGATAATCCCGCAAACTCTCCGTTTGCAGATCCTCCCCCTCATCGCATCGCTGAGTCTTGTTGCCCTGTAGCTCACGGCCAGGTCCTGGGGCTGGGACGCGGACATCCTTGAGGGCGGGCGTTATTCTGCCTGGCACTCTCCCAGGTGCAGCGTTAGCAGGTCTGATCATGCAGCGGAATCCAGTTTTCTCTTCTCTCCTTTTGGATTTGTTCCCTGTGTGCTACTGAGCAGTACGGGACTGAAACACAGGACAGCCAGAGCTGAATCAGTCCCTTTTTTCTGTGTCTGAGAGTTTTTAAGAGAACCCCAGAGAGCTCCTTGATGAAAGGGCCGAGTGTCAAAAACACGGGTCTCTACCAGGCTGCTGGGGAGGATCCCTCAGAGACCTCCTTCTGGTTGTCACGGCTGACTCGCTGCTCTCACAATCAACCAGCCAGTACAGTGGGGCCTTGACTTACGAGTGTCCCGACTAACGAGTTTTTTGAGATACCAGCTGTCTCTCGGCCGTTTGTTTGCATTGAGTTGATAGAGTAATTTGAGTTAACGAGCTCCTTAACGAGCTCGATCTCCAAACGAATTAAACTGGGTAAGTCAAGGCCCCACTGTATCTGGAAATCTTTACTTGTGAGCGCTCTGTTGAGGAAGATTTCCTACCTACAGGGTTACTAGCCGGGGAAAAGAAAAAGACACATAGAGGATATTTCCTGAGCCCTGGCTGGACGGCTCAGTTGGCTGGAGGGTCATCCCATGCACCAAAGAGTTGCAGGTTCGTTTCCCAGTCAGAGCGCATATCTAGGTTGTGGGTTCGATCCCTGGTTAGGGCAGGTCTGGGAGGCAACTGATCGATGTTTTCCTCTCACATTGATGTCCTCTCTCTCTCTCTCTCTCTCTCACTCTCTCTCCCCTCTTTCTAAAAATCAATCCACATATGCTTGAGTAAGGATAAAAAAGAGAACATCTCCTGACACACTTTACAGCACAGAGGCAGGCAACAATTCAGGCAGAGAAGATTTGGAACTTTATCCTTTGGGGGTGGGGGGCGAGTTTATGCAAGTCCTTAAAGTATTAAACTTTCTTATAATGCTGCTATTAAAATATGAGAAAAGCTACCACTGGGGGGGGGTTTAGTGACCCATTTAAAACAAAATTAATTGGCATTTCATCATCAGGGACCAGTTGCAGCTTAATTAATCTCTCCTGTGGCCGCTCTAGAGGAGCAGCTCTGAGAAGGAATAAAGGACCGTGTTCTAGTTCCCTTTTACCTTCAAGCAGATGACTAGGGTTTCCTGACTCCAGGTAAGAAATGGGTAACTACTCATGGCAGGTGAAAACGTACTCCCTCCCGATGCACCATCGTGTGAGATGCTTGGGAAGTCTGTGTGGCTACAGTGTCCCGCTGGCTCCTCAGCCCTCCACACCGGCCCTTCGCTGGGACCACCAAGCGTCCGTGAGCGAGGGCCTTAAGGACTTGGCTGTGCAGGATGGTTTAAAATATGTGGGCGATACCCGGCTGGTATGGCACAATGGTTGAGTGCCAACCTATGAACCAGGAGGTCACTTTTTAAAAAAATTATTTATTTTTATTGTCAAAAATTTTACCTATGTCTCCTTTTCCCCCAGTTGACCACCCCGCCCCCCACCAGCCATTCCCACCCCGGGCAAGCCCCCACCGCTCCAGTGTCTGTGTCCATGGGTTGCGCTAATATGCATGATACAAGTCCTTTGGTTACTCTCTAACCATCCCTTTCCCCTGCCATTTGTCTCTGGATCTATTCTTGTTCATCAAATTATGCAGAAGGTCACTTTGATTCCCAGTCAGGGCACATGCCCGGGTTGCAGGCTCCATCCCCAGTGTGGGTGTGCAGGAGGCAGCCGATCCATGATTCTCATCATTGATGTTGCTATCTCTCTCTCCCACTCCCTTCCTCTCTGAAATCAATATCAATGTATTTTGAAAAATAAAATGTCTGGGTGAAAATGGGCTGGAGAGGAAGGTTAGGAACAAGAATGTTCAAGAAGGCAAGGCCACTGTCTGAGAAATGATGCGATCTGCCCTCCTGAGTTGCCTCCGTGTGACAGGGACCGGAGTGGACACTGTACAGGTGAGCTGCGGAAGGGGCAGGGGAGTGGCCTTTCTGGTCAGTGTCTTCATTGCTTACCATGTACCACGTGTCTCGGCAGATCTGCTTCTCCAGTGACAACGATTCTCCATTTCCCATGGCCTGCTGCAAAGGTCCCTGGGAGAAGCAGCCAACCTTGCTTACTTTAGGTGGGGACGAATGGGCCTCATCTTTGAAGGGAAAATGCAGAAGAGGCCCCCCATGCACCATATCCACTTTCCTGGAATCAGGGGCCCTTTCTTTCGTCCTTTCTGGGCCATTCTCAGAGCCCTGCTCTCGCTTTCTCTCAGTCCTTATAATCAGCATCAACTCGTCTGCGCCTTTCAGCTGCTGGCACCCCAGCGCCTGCAACCAGTTCCCCAGTCTTAGTTCTCGCCACTGTGGTCTCAAGTCTCAAGGGCATGGGCGGAAAGGGAGGGGCTGCTTCCACCGGAAACCGAGTCTCCTTTCCCACGCTGCACGCAGGAAACTGGGTGAACGGCGCGGGGTGGGGGGAGCTCGCTTTCCCTTCCAGAATCCTGGCCTCAAAACCCTGCTAGGATTTGCATGCCCTACTTCATTGCGCATTGCGGTCTATAACCGATGTCTTTCTATTAAAGCCAGAATCGATTCGCGAGGTAATAAATGGAAGAATCTTCCCCAGGCTTTCCAACAAAATTACTTGTGCTATTAGTAGCAGTAAGCAGGCTTTTACAGCTGGAGATAAGCTCCTCTGATGTTCTGTGTGTCGGGAGGTGAGAGATCCAGGGCTGCTAGTGTGGCTGCGACCAGGAGGCAGGGCCGGAGGAAAACTGGATGGGTTCCTGCGAGGAACTGCTCTTTAATTCTTCCCCTAGAAAGCCACAGCTCATTAAAACCAGTCAGACAGAGAACGTGAAATAACAGCACTTAAACTCTGACTTTGCCTTAGGGTTTAGTGACCTGCCTGGTTAAACTGCCCTCCTGTTGACTTTAGAGCACAGCTGCCTCTGTAAATAAATCACCAGGTGGCCCTGTCCGAGCCTCTGAGAAGTGTGTGTCACCTGGTCTGTCACTTCTCCCTCAGGCAGGAGGCAGGGTTGGCACCAATGGCAGAGGCCTGTTTGCAGGGTGGCTGAGCTGCTGGCCGTGGAGATCAGCTGAACGCCTTTCCATTAAGTCCATCTCAGGGCCCAAGAGCTGCAGATCCCAGGAGGTGGCTGTGCACAGATACCCAGCAGCACCTTTCTCAAGAGATGAACCTGGAAACATTTCCAACGAAATCTTACGTTGTTATTATTGTTATGATAGTCTTCTCTTTTAAGGAATCACTTAATGAGTCCTTTTTAAACCCAACTAATCCTCCCTTAATTTTCTCTCTTCTCGAAATGCTGATTTTCACATGTTGGAAAATGGTCATTCCTCTAGGGCACAGGGATAAGTGAGCCATTTAGCAGCAATACAGTTAAAGCGTTGAGAGTGAGTCATTTCTATTCCTAGTGCCAGTAAATCTATTTTGTGTGTCCCAGGTTGGAGGATGCTATGGGGCACGTGGACGAACATCTGAAGACACTGCATCAGCAAGGCAGCCCAGGCCTCTCTGGGGTGTGGTATGTATGGAGGTGGCCACCACTGAATGGGCCCGGGAAGGACACAGTGAGCTCACAGCCCTGATTCACTTCCCGAGAGACCCCTAGGCACGCCTTTTGTTTCTGCCTGTTCTCCTTGGACAGAGGGGAACGGAAAACAGCAGAGATGTTTTTCAAAGACCAGAAGCAACAACAACAAAAATAGCATAAGGAGCCGACTTGATCTACTGAAGTCCACGCTTAATGTCCTTCCTTCTCCCAGGGATGAAAACGACATTGAACATTTAACAGTGCACAGCGAGTGTAGGCCACGTTGGCACCAGAGGGACACTCAGTCAACAAGAATGGATTTAACACTGAAAAATACCAAGCAGCACAGGGGGAAGGAAGTCCTTGCAGTCAGAAGACATGCCAGCTGAATGTCAGCTTCGCCATGATCGTTACTTTCATCCAGTAATGCTGCTTCAGCATTTACAAAGTGCATTTAATGCTCACAGACATCCTGGAGGGTGGGTGTGGGTTGAATATGTCTCCCCGGAAAGTAATTTAAGTCCTAATCCCAGCATCTGTGATGTGACCTTATTTGGAAAGAAAGTCTTTGTTGATGTAATCAAGTTAGGATGAGGTCATACTGGATTAGGATGGTCCTTAACCCAATGCTAGTGTCCCTGTAAAATGAGGAAAATATATATGGATGTAATGAATTTAGAGAAGAAGGGAGAGGGAAAGACCTTGACTGGGAATCAAACTGTGACCTCCTGATTCATAGGTCAATGCTTAACCACTGAGCAACACTGGCTGGGCTAAAATCAGGACAATTTAGACAGATATAGTGAGGAGAGTGCTATGTGAAGACACCGGGAAGGTGGCCATGTGGCAGCAGAGGCAGGCGTTACAGCCATGCAGCTGTAAGCCCGGGAGGCTGAGGACTGCCACCAACCCCCAGAAGCTCGGAGAGAGGCAGGGACAGATTCTGAGCTGCCAAGAAGGAACCAGTCCTGCCAACACCTTGATTTTGGACTTTTAGCCTCAAGATCTGAGAAAATACATTTCTACTGTTTTAAGCCCCATAGTTCGCAGTACTTTGCTATAGCATCCTTAGGAACCTGATAGTGCAGGTATTGCATTTTCATTTTATAGAAGGAAAGCACAGGTTTCAGAGATGTTAAGAAACTTGCCGAAGATGACAGAGCCAGTAGAAGGTTGACATCGAGACTTAAAAGCCAGAACTGTGACTTCAAATCCTAGGCCCTTGCCCCCACATGATCTCTGACAGCCGTTGGCTTAGAGGTGAACAAAAAAGAGATGCGCAGCCATTCCATTCCTGGGTCTATACTCAAAAAACTGAAAGCAGGGTCTTAGTGAGGTATTTGTATACCCACATTTGTGGCAGCATTATTCACAATGCCCCAAAGGTGGGAGCAACCCACGTGTTGTTCGATGGATGAGTGGATAAACAAAATGTGGAATAGACGTGCAATAGAATATTATCCAGCCTTAGAAAGGAAGGAATTCTGACACATGCTACCACATAGATGAAACTGGAGGCCATTTTGCTGATTGAAATAAGCCAATCACAAGAAGACAGATACTGTATGATCCCTCTTATAGGATGTACCTAGAGTAGACGAATCCCTAGAGACAGAAAGTACAATGGTGGTTGCCGGGCCTGGGAGGAGAGGGCAATGGGAAATTGTTGTTTAATGGGCGTAGAGTTCAGTTTTACAAGATGAGAACAGTTCTTGGTTTTACAGCCACATAAAAGAGTTCTTGGTTTTACAACAATATAAATGCACTTACTACTGAACTGTACACTTACAAATGGTTAAATGGCGAATTTTATGTGTATTTCCCACAATTTAACATCAAGCAGAGATGTGGTTGAGCTTGTTCTGATGGCGATTGCTGGCTTGGCCTGGCCATGGGCAGGCAGTCGGATTGGACAGGCTGTTTCCACATTCTGCCTGTCGGGGACTTGCTTCCTTTCCCCTGCCTTCCTCTGGTGGGGCCGGGAAGCCCACACTGCCCTGCATGCCAACACACACTCTGCCGCTGTTACTCCAAACCGCTATTCCAGGCACTTGGCTCAGGCCTTTATCATCTGCTCGCGCCACACCCTGCCCCTGGGACATACAGTGCTGTGTTCTCAGAAGACTTGGGGCACATTCCCTTTGTTAGAATGAGTTGTAAACGCCAAGTGAATAGCAGTCTGGCTTCCTGTAAACCTGACTCATGGCAGTTGAAACGCCCGGAGAGCAGTTTTGGTTGTGTTGCTTCCTGACTTTGCCAGCTGGTGGTGAGGATGAGAATAGGGAGGGTCCGCCTATGGACTATTCCCCTCACTTCCAAAGCCATGCTTCTTGCCGGCCAGTTCCTAGATGGGACTGAGAGCTGCGGCTCCTGGCCTGCAGGGGCTCTCTCTTGGTGCTCTATGGGTGGTACATGCCTCTATTTTGTTTGCCCCACCTACCATCTCATTTTTGTGTGCACACATTGACAGTCCGATTCACTTGACGTTTACAACTCAGTTTAAGGGGTGCGAAGGTGCATCACAGATATCTGACCATCAGTGTTCCCCTTGTTCTCCAGCTTCCAGTCAGGTTAATCCCCTGGGAGGCACTGGCAGGGGACATCAGGCAGGAGGAGAATGCACCCACAGAAATCACTCCCTCTCTGCTGGCCCCTTGGCAGTGACCCACAATCTGCAGCGATCTTCCCAGAAAACCCACCCTCTTCTCCACAGTAAATAACCCAGAAACCCAGCCGGCTGTGAGTCAGGTTCACTGGAAGCCAGACTGCCATCTCTAGTGACAGTCCAGGAAGCCAAACAAGAACTTCTGTAACAAGTGATCCCACATGGCCAGGACTTGATTCATCACTGACAACTTCCCTAATTTATGTCCCTGCTTCCAACTTACGACCAACCAGGGAAAACCACTAACCAATTATACAGGATGCCCACTTCTAGTTAATCCCCCCTACAGTTTCCCCAGGCCAATAGCCTCCCATCAGCACACACCTGAAGTCTCCTCCTTTTGCTCTGTAAAGCTGTCCCACTCCTCTGCCTGCCTGGGGTCCCTGAGAAAAGGAAACCGACGGTGGCTGGCTCCCTTGCTTGAGCAACCTAAGAGTGAATAGCCCTGCTGTTCTCATTTGGTTGGGCTTGGTTTATTTCCACAGAGCCCATGACCTTCTTATCTCCCTGGTGTCCTGCCCTCTGATGAAGACACTCAGACTCCAGATTCTCCTCTGTGGGCTGGGTTCTCTTCCTCTGCTGGAGAGAAGTGTGAGGCCAGTGGAGTGTCAGCAGGAGCACCTTCCCAGGGAAGGGCCCAGGCAGGGCTTGGCTGGACTTCTGGCATTCATGAGTGAGACACATGGGGCACCTGAATTCTTTCTTTTAAAAATATGTATTTTGTTGATTTCAGAGAGGAAGGGAGAGGGGGAGAGAGAGAGAGAAACATCAATGATGAGAGAGAATCATTGATCGGCTGCCTCCTGCCTGCCTCCAACCTAGGATCCAGCCAGCAACCTGGGCATGTACCCCGACTGGGAATTGAACCAGGACCTCCTGGTTCATAGGTCGATGCTCAACTACTGAGCTACACCAGCCAGGTCTGAATTCTTTTAAGAGCCAGTGATCAGGCAAGACCATAACTAAAGTTTCACTCTGGTTCCTACTTTATTTTCCAGTCCCATCTGCCCATTGAGGGTTGGGGCCTCTCCTTACTCTTGCCAATGAACCCAAGCCTACTAGTGTGGCCTGAATCCCCAGTGGACAGATTTTCTCTCTGCCAGCTGCCTGTCCCCATGCCAAGTCCAGCTGCCTGCTTTCTCCTTGCCCCACCCCTGCTCTCCTCCAGGGATCTCAGCCCTTTCTTTCTCCCCCCTCCCCCAGTGCACACACATGGTTGCTGCCTGTATCAGACGCAGGACTGGCCAGCATCATTCTTACAAGCCGCCCAACACAATCATATCTGAATCATTCAGTGTCTCTCCTCCAAGCTTGGCTCTAGTGGAATTTTTGACCAGATTGAGAAGTGACCACATGATGGCACTATAAAGCTGTTGATGGTCTCATAAAGTTGGCAAACTGCAGAGCTCCAGGGCGTCAAAATCTGCATTCTTCTGTTTTTGTGAATGTCAGAAAATAAAAATTGATAATGGTCAGCAACCTCCAGAAAATCGTACTCTGTTTTGCCAAGGATGCTTCCTAATCAATGGCTATCAGTGTTTGACACTTGCCAACATCAACTCTCCTTCCTCCGCACACGTCCCCACTGCCCAAGGCCCTTGTCACTTTGCACTCAGCACATGCACTGCCTGTCCTACATTGTCTGTTAGTTGCTATGAATCAAAAAATACACACAGAGAGATTTAAGAAAGATGAAAATATCTTACCTAAGCAGGAGTGAAATGATTTCTCCTTTTGTTTTGGGCCATCATTATGGTAAATAAATAGATGCATTTTTTCCTTTCCACATATATAGCTGGGCCAATCACATGCACAAATGAAAACTGCCCACATCTAGAAAAATCCCTCAGCTGCTCTAGTTGATTAGTCATGATCATAGTTAGCTAGCACAGGCAAGGTTGCCCAGGTAATCACACAAACATTTGATATTTTCCCACACCTCTCCTGTCTGATTCAAACTCATAGGCATTAAAGTTTGTCTGGGGCACACTCTTAAAAACAGCACTGGTGAGATTCACGTGGATCTTAATTTTTCATGTGACCAAGTGATAACCTGATAGTCCTGAGTTCTGTGTGAAAGGCAGCAGAGCACAGTGGGGAGAAATACACCTTCTGGGTCAAGATTGGGGAGGTGGTGACTCAAATCCTAGCTCAAGCCTTACTTTATTTCTGATCTTGACCAAATGTTCTCAGCTTCTCTGACCTTCAATTTGCTTATTTATGAACTGATATAAAGAGTATTTGGCTCCTAGAGTTATTTTTTTGGGGGGGGGGGCAAAGAGTTAAATGAGATAATGCAAATATTCATACTAGGTGATCAATCATTGGGTGCTAGTATTCCTGTGAGTAGATTGGATGATTGCAGAGCATAACCTGTGTCAAGCAACAGAAAGTTCAGGAAAATTCCTTATGCTTCTTTGGAAACCCCCAGTGGTAATTAAGAGCATGATATTTTGAATCAAACTGTCTGGATCCAAACCCTGGGCCTGCCTTTTAGGCAGTAAATGAATTCAGAAAAGGTAAGCAAAGCTTTCTAAGCCTCAGTGTCCAGCTTGAAATGGAAATAACCATAGCTCCCGCTTCGATGTTGAGTATGAGATAATGCATATGCTATGGGGGGGAATTGTATTTCCCCCCAAAGACGTTGAAGTCCTAATCCCCAGCACCTGGCAAGGTGAGCTTATTTAGTAATAGGGTCTTTGCAGATGGGCAAGTTAGGATGAGGTCATTAGGGTGGGCCCTAAAACAATACAACTAGAAGAGAAAAATTGGAGAGGGACACCCACACAGAGAATGCCATGTGAAGATGAAGGGAGAGATCGAAGTGATGTATCTACAAGTCAGGGAATGCCAAAGATGGCCGCCGAACACCAGGAACTAGGAGAGAGGTATGGAACAGGTTCTTTCTCATAGCCCTCAGAAGGAAGCAACCCTGCTGACACCGTGACCTCCAACTTCTAGCCTCCAAAACTGTGAGACAATACATTTCTGGTAAGCCACCTAGTTTGTGGTACTTTGTTGTGGCAGCCCAGGAAACTCAGACAGCATGGATGCACTGACCCAATGCTGGGCACCCAGTAAGCATTCAATGAGTGTTACATATTTTTGCTGTTGCTGTGTGCTAGTGAGATTTCTCACCTTTTCTAACATCAGTTCCTCTGCACAGGAATATTCCCATCTGGTTTCTTTTGCTTGGTTGCTAGAACCCGCATTTCACTGTGATGCCTAAACACAAGCAGAAAGGCACATACAAAAACAGATTTCAATCACGCTGCTGATTAGATTTAAAAAAATGTAACCACCTTGGGCAGAGCATCACTAACTAGTGTGTAAAAGATGATTTTATACAAGAGGAGGGTAGAACAAGACAACTTCCATAATTAAATGTCAAGGTGTCCTCGAAGGTGGCAGGCCCATGGCTAGCGGCAAACAAACCAGCAGCACCGCGGCGGGCTCTCAGCATCCTGATTGGCTATTCACTCATCTCCAGGGAGTGGAAATTCATCTCACGAAAAGCACAAGATTCCTGGTAGGGCTCCTTGGTGGCTGCTTTATCTTACCCTTGTCCTGTGACAGCAGAAGGAAGCAGTGTGATTCTCTCTGTTTTCAGTGTGACCTGTCTAGCTGATGACAGCTATGCAGAAGTCTTGACCCATCTGGCCTGTGCCTTCATTTTGGATATTGGCATCCAAAGTGTCTCTAAACCACCCACACAGCAGAGAAGCTCCACGGCTTCTGACTCACGCAAGGTGTTCAGTAATAAGCATGTGTTGTAAGAACAAATGACCTGCAAAAATAAGTATGTATTTTATGAATACTTAATTCTGGGTCTTAAAGATCATGAAGACAGCCTCGCAGGAAAATGCACTTTAAAAATTGGAGGTAGAAAGCACAAGTGGTCTTTCTTTCTGGCGAAATTAAAAGTATAAGCATTTCCTTCTTCTCTTACGTGCCATATACAAACAATCCCTGGAAACAAACTGTCTGGAGAATTTTATTTCTTAATTAATCCAGTTTTGCTATTTGGTATAAATAGGATGATGTTCAGGCTGAATGAAAGAACAGGAAAGTTTAAGGGATACAATCCAAGGAGGATTTTCAACTCCCTCCACATCTGCTGCTCTATTTTGCTTTAAATTAGATTTGTAAATTAATTTAATTTTTCATTTGAAATTGCTCAGCTCTCCCTCACCCCTTTTTCTTTTCTTCCAGCAGCTGGTCCTCTTGTCTGTGTCCCCAGTCTTTCCCCAGGAGGCCAAACTACTTTCTACTTCATCTGACAATTCTCTTTCCATATTAAACATGAAGCACTTAAGCTAGACAGGTAATGTAAGAAGAGCATCACTTACAGGCTAATTGGTATATGAAAAAGACAGAGGTCTCCCCCACTGATGTTAGAAATTCCCTTCTCTGATTTGTCTCTTTCAGCATGAAAATACTCAAGGCAACACAATAGTACACATCTAGACCCAGCTTCACCTTTGTTTCCTCATCTAGAAAAACTGAGTCACAGTATGGGACTTTTTCACACAGTCATTGTCGGGAATTATATTTTCATGTACTTATTAATACTCAGTTTTCCACCAACCAAGATTTTTATCTGCTGATCACAGATATCATACAAAAATGGTGAACTAAAATTAAGGAACCAGAAACAAAAAACTTAAACACAATAGTAGAGCATGAAGACTAAGTTAGGAAAAATGTTCAGGTGTTGGGGATGGAGTGGCTACTTAGTTTCTGTAATTAAGCTTTAAATATAACTCAGATTCTTGAAAGTTCAAGGTTAAGGGTCAGTTACATGATCAGAGAAAAAAATAAGGGTCCTAAGAAATGACATATGGAACTTGAATGTCTCTCTGTGTCCTCACATGGTGGAGGGGACAAGGGAGCTCTGGGGGTCTCTTTTATCAAAGGGCACTAATCCCATTCATGAGGGCTCCACCCTCATGACCTCAGTACCTCCCAAGGGCCCTACCTCCTAATATCATCACTTAGGATTTATTTTTTATTTGTTTAGAATTAATTTTTTTAAATTTATTGACTTGAGAGAAAGAGAGAGAGAAGGAGAGAAATGTTGATTTGTTGTTCCACTTATTGATACATTCATTGGTTGATTCTTATATGTGCCCTGACCCAGGGTCAAACCCAAAACCTTGGTGTATTGGGACAACGCTCTAACCAACTGAGTTACCCAGCCAGGGTGCACCAGGTAGGATTTTGACACATGAATGTTAACACATTCAGTCTATGGCAGTGGCAGATTCCTCTGTTCAGCAGTGGGGTGGTTCTTATCATGGAAAACTGAAATCTTTTTTTCAATTAAAAAATGAACTCTTTTTTTTTAAGTTGCCTTTTTTGAACAAAGTTAAATCCCTTGAGTAGGAGGGACGAGGAAACGGTTAGCGAGCTGACATAAGCCACAGAAAGAAGCCATGAGGAGTTTACCTGCATCGGCTGGGCACTTGGCCTCTGGTCAGAAGCCCATTATGCTCCCTTCCCCCTTTCCTGCAGATTTCCTCAGCCCGCACCCCTGGGCCTTAACAGACTTGCCTGCCTCTCATTCTGGAATCGAGTTGCTTGACGGGAGAGGTTCTTTTTTGTCTTTTATCTCAGAATCTCCAATTCTGAGCAGATTCTTAGCTCCAAGGGGGCAGAGAATCCCTTCTGTTATTTCCTGTACCTCCTGCGCAGTCTCTAATAAATATCTGCTGCATGAATAAATACATTACCCAGCAAATTGTAGGCACTTAATAAGTATTTGTTTAATTAAGGAATTGTGCTTTAAAGTAAATCATATTTTATGCAATCTGGGAGTTAAGTATATTGAGAAACATTTAATAAATCTTATATAAAGTGACTATCTTACCTACTTAAAATCTCTAGTCCTCTCTTTAGGCTTCTGATTATATAAATAGTACATGTTTTTTTTTCAGAAAATGGGGAAAACAGAAGAAAATAAAAATGATAGAGAATTCTCCCATATAAAATTAAGAACTGTTAATATAGTCTTAATGGCACACACAATTTTTTATTCTGCCTTTTACTTATTTGTGAATATTTTTCTACATTGATGTGCCTTCATTTCACCTAGCTATTTTTCTTATTATTTCTAATATAGGTTGGTTTCGATTGTTCATTATTATAAATAATATTAAAATGAAAACTTTGAATCAAAGTTTCTATCTGCATTTCTGATGGTGTGCTTAGAATAGATTCCTAAAAATCTTCTCCCAAGTCGTTCATGACAATATATTCAAGAAAACACTGGTACTTTCTGCCTTTTGGTAGTGACTCCGGAAGGCGGTCAACATGGTTACCAGCTATTAGTTTGCTAATTGTCCTTAGTTGAAGCCAGTGACCCAATAGTTTCTACTACTCTAGCCTTGTGACCACCTCAAGATTGCATTGTTGTCTCAACCAGGTTGATAATGGCCCACCCCCTCCAGGGTAGCCTGAGTAATGCTGGATGCTTCCGTGACATCCAAAGAAGGTTTTGAAAAAGCTGAGATTGATGGAGTCCATTTGGAGTGTGCTCTTTAGGTGGAAAGGATAAGAGGCAAGTGCATTTTGATGATGGCTTTCAGTCATCCTGAACACCTATTGACCCAACCAACCCCTTGAATTTATGCCCCTTATAACCCTAAGCACTCTGGTCTGCAGACTCAAGGGCATGTGATTCTCTACACACAGGCTGCGACAGCCGGCCCTCATTTCTCCTTTCTGCCTACAATACCTCATTATAGAGGAGATAAGTATCCGTTAGCCCCATACGTTACATCAGCAATGCGGCCTCCACTGCAGCAGGGATGGCTTACCTTGACACTCCAGAGGTAGTCCTTTCCAGCTATGACCTAAGTGGCTACAGATTTGAAACAGGGCTGCAAAGAAATTGCCACAAGCCTGAAGGCAGAGCCGGTCCTGGTCACCAGCTCCGCATGCCCCAAGGAGGCTGCCGTGTAAATCCCTGTGGCCGCTGCCCCACCAGCTCCAGCGGCACCTGGGAGAGAGGCCGAGTGTCTGCAGGTGAAGCCACAGCTGAGAGGACAGGATGACGCTCAAGATGGTCATGTTGCCCGGAAGGGGGTCAAGAGGGTCAGGATGCCAACGTGCCCACTTCTGTTTTAGGAAACATGTGGGTTACAGTTCCCCGGGAGAAGAAAGGACATCCTTAAAAACCAGGGGAATCGCAGTCATGTGTGGGAAAGCTGCGTATCTCAGGTATGAGATAAGCACCGAGCCAAGCAGAGGGTGAGAAGAGCAGTGAGGGGAGGGGGTACAGGTAACTATTAATGGGCCCAAGTTCATAGACAACTAGTTATTCTGCTACCCCGAGAGTTCTGTTTCAGAACAAAGACACATTTGGTCAGGAAGTAGATGACAGGCAGGATTAAAGCAGACGTTTATTAATTAATAGCATAAACTTTAAATAAGTGAGACACACACTTAACTGCAGCCCAAACACTGTGGTTTAAATAATATTACATGGCCAACAACTGTTGCCAATATCTTTTTACAAGGCTGTTAAGTACTGCCAACACTCTGATGTTGAGCCAAATTGCTCTGGAATATCGTGGTGCAAAGCACAACCCTGTGTTTTTGTGAAAGACTCAGGATACCAAGGGAATAATCCGTACAGCTCATGAATGTGTGGTGGGTACCAGAAGGTATGGGTGAGAGCCACTCCTCAAAACTGAGGTTCTCACCTCCATGCCTGTGATGGAATGGGGGGGTATATTTAGAGTGAGAGGGACATCTGATTAGGAAGCAGGGGAGGCAAGACCTGGGATTTGTCTTTAAAAACCCCAGATAGCCCTGGCCAGTTGGCTCAGTGGATAGAGTGTTGGCTGCGGACTGAAGTGTCCCAGATTCAATTCTGGTCAAGGGCACCTGCCTGGGTTGCGGGCTCGATCTCCAGTAGAGGGCATGCAGGAGGCAGCCCATCAATGATTCTCTCTCATCATTGACATTTCTATTTCTTTCCCTCTCCCATTCTCTCTGAAATCAATAAAAATATATTTAAAAAAGCAACAACCCAAGGGTACATCTCATAACTGATTGGGAACTTCTCCTGACTTAACCTTTGCCTCAGCGTGTGATGCCCTAAAAGTGCCAGTGATCTCTTCCAAGAGCAGATCTCAGCTCTGGCTGGAGCTCAGCTTGCAGACGCTTGGAGCAGGTCTCCTTGAGATCATCACCGTCAAAGCAGGCCCCGCATCCATCCAGTGCTCGCTGCATCTGCGGGCGGCCAGGCCTGCCACCTGCCTTCACAGACCCTCCTGGCCAGGGCCGCTTCCCCGCACTCCCAGGGCGGCTTCCTTCCTGCCCCCCCTCTTAATTTCCTGACATTTAGCCAAATTGCATGATTAGTAAGCTATGGTTCAGTATGTACTTCAGAATCAGGAGATGCAGAGGCCTGGAGTTTGGCTGAGATTTAACTGGTCCCAAAGCCAGAGGAGAGCTGAGAGTGTGCGGAGGGGGCAGATGGGTTTCTCACATCGGGCTTTTCCGGAGGTTCTCCGCACAGTTGGCTCTGGCCTGGCCTGGCCGTGGACTGGGATCTCCCATGGGGCTGGTGGAGATGGGCAGATGCATGTTGGGGGAAGGCGCTGAGTTACTGCGGCACAGCAACTACACAGACCATCAACAGAGGCATCTAACACTTGCCAAGGAGCCTGGGGTAGGTGTGCCATAACTATTTGCTAAATAAAGAAATCACTGGTTTCACCACAGATCACACTGTGAGAGAGGGAAGGAGGAAGTCTTTTTTATACTAGGAAGTGTAGATAACTAGGTTTTAAAAATTTTATTTATTTTTTCCTGGGAGTAATCACCCTTCCCACCCCAACCTCCACCCTTTGGATGAAGGATGATATGGAATATGTAACAGGGGCACACTGATCTTTTTGTTTCCTCCCCTGCAGTTTCTCTGCCATCAAAACTAAGCCATGACGAGTGGGAAAGAAGGGAAAAGGAGAGGAGAATGTTCTTTTGAGGGGGTGGGGGGTGGACATAAATAATGAGAGGAGAGGGGACATGAAGGCGGGCAAGGGGTCCGCTGTGAGTGTCCATCTGTTGCGGTGAGGTCAGGGGGAGCACAGCTTGAGGGGCAGACTTGGCAAGTACCGGTGGAGCCTGGAGCCCTCCTCACTGTCCCTGTCCCCTCCCCAGCTCAGCTCGGGGTCCCAAAATGTCTCCTGGGTCACTGTGGTTGGAAGCTGAAAGGCAAAATAAAAGCACCAGAACGAATGGCGCCCAAACAGTGCAGGCTGAGCCTGCCGTCTGCGAGTTTTCAGAGTGACTTGCTTCCAACTTCCCCTCCAGAGGCGGCTGACGCTGTTTTCATAGGCAGAGCTTCCCATACCCTGGCCGCCTTCTCTGGCTGCCAGACATGGAGCACGGGCTCGAGGAGCTTCCCCAGAGATCCGATCCGTTCAGGAAGAACGTTCTCTGTGGCTGCCCAGGGCCTGGGCAGCCCTGGCTCCCGGGAGGCCTTGAGCGTGTGACCAGCTGTGTGGAGGGGGCCTCCTGAGGGCCGTGCAACTGCACTTCCAGCAACATCAGCCCAGCACATGCAACCTTCCGTGACCCGCATTTCCTAATGGAGCATTTCTTAGTGGAGGAGCCTAAGTTTTTCTTCCTTGCTTTCAACACCCTCCTTAATCTGACCCCACCCTGCTTATGCAACTTGTTTTGTCCTCAGCATCTCATCCTCAGTCTGGTTGCCCCGTTGGCTTATTTGTAAGTTGCTCATCTTTCATAGAATCTTCCAGGTCTCCTGGCTCTCTTCCTTTCAGACCCCTGGTGGTGCTTATCACATGTTAGTTATGCACGCGCTCCCAAAGCTCACCCAGGTCTCCCTTGCATGGGTTTTGCTCCCCCCAACTCATTTACCGAAGCAATGAGGTCGGAGTCACTGCCCGATGCTCCCC
Organism: Myotis davidii; assembly: GCF_000327345.1. Taxonomy (NCBI): domain Eukaryota; kingdom Metazoa; phylum Chordata; class Mammalia; order Chiroptera; family Vespertilionidae; genus Myotis; species Myotis davidii. The sequence continues at coordinate 1,440,124 of NW_006383010.1, forward strand.
CTTGGAGCCCTATGTCGGTAAATGCAGATAAGGCGAGCTTTCCCTGGGGTTCAGGTCTTGGGTCTCCTACTTGGGACCGAGCGCTTTTAGCTGCGACCTGCTATGCGACAGGGAGGGACAGCTAGTTCTTGGAAGGGTAGGAGGAATGGGGCAACCGCTGGCTGACAACTAGGTTGGACAATTCCTGGAAGTCGAATGCACACAAGTGGAACAGGTTCATTGGCTATGAGGGCTCCTGACCCTTTTTTTCTTTTGGTTAATCCTCACTTGAGGATCCCCCCCCCCCATTGATTTTTAGAGAGAGTGGAAGCAAGCGGGGGTTGGGGGGGGATATGTGTTGCCTCCTGCACATACCTGGACCCAAGCCAAGATTGGGCCAGAAACCCATGTACCTGCCCTTGACTGGGAATTGAAGCCGGACCCTTCAGTCCTTGGGTTGATGCTCTAACCCAGGGGTCCTCAAACTACAGCCCGCGGGCCACATGCAAATACAAATATTGTATTTGTTCCATTTTGTTTTTTTACTTCAAAATAAGATATGTGCAGTGTGCATAGGAATTTGCTCATAGTTTTTTTTTTTTAAACTATAGTCCGGCCCTCCAATCATCTGAGGGACAGTGAACTGGCCCCCTGTTTAAAAAGGTTGAGGACCCCCCTGCTCTAACCACTGAGAAACTGGTCAGGGCTATCCCTTCCTTTCATTTCTCTTCTCCCTTCAGGCTAGCTATAGGTTGGGGCTGGGAAAAAAACCACAGCCCGTGGTCCTGCTGGAGAGGGGTCCACCCCACCTCACTATGTTGGGCTCCTGCCTGCGTGGGAAGGTTCTGTGTGAAGGCAAGAGCATTTGCCACAGAAATTGTGCTTCTGGAATTCTGGCTCTGGCATCTGCCCACCTAAGCACCTGTGCCTCTGAGGCAGGAAGGCGAGCCTCCTCTCTCTGCCTGTCTGCACTCCACTTCCTCTTGTTGGCCGAAGAGAAGTGGGGGAACCCCAGCCAGAGCAGTTGCGACAGCTTCTGCTACCTCCGGGGGGGGGGGGGGG
>NW_006383010.1:1441190-1451171 GCF_000327345.1 Myotis davidii
CCCTGGGCTAAGCAGTCCTCCCCCGGGAACGCCCCACCTGCTTTCCTTCCCCAGCGTGGTGTGCCCTCCTCCTTCCCAAGAGCCTGTGATTCGCATCCACGTCATTCCTTAAAGAAGGTGGGACTCTTAGCTCTGCCTAGGGACACACATCCAGGGGCCCACATGACACTGGGCAGCAGGGTAAGACCCTTCCCCCAGTTTAGGGACTGGCCAACCCTAGGGTATAGGAGGGGGGAGGGGGCAGGGGATGAAAAGGAAATCCCCTTGAGAACCAAATATCCTCCATCTCAGACTCTTTCCTTTGACCTTGGGTCTCTAGGTCGCAGTGTCCACTTGCTGCCATGGACGGTGGGGGCCATGAACTTGGACTGACGACTGGGGGGTGGGGTGTTGGGGAGAGTGGAGGGTGGTGGCAAGGATCAAATTTGTGAATATATATATATATATAGTCACATCCACAAAACAATGAGGGCCGAGATGAGGTGACTTGTTCCTGACAGTGGTCTCCACAGCCCCTTCTGCAGTCCTTCTCTCAGTCATGCCCTCCCTCACGCCATTCCTGTCCCCTCACTGTTCCTCAGCTGTCCCTACCACTTCCCCAAACCCCACAATATCTCAAGTCCTTTGCTCCAGCCAGTCCCTCTGCCTGGGACACTCTTCACCTGGATAACCCCAATGGTTCCTGGGCTAATTCCTCACAGCCTCGTGCCTTCACTCCAATCTGTTCTTGGTGAGGTGCACCCTGACCACCTGCCTTCATACATACTGTGTACATGGTTCCAAGCACTCTGATTGCCTTACCCCGTTCCATGTTCACATTTTCCTGTAGTTCTCATCTTCTAGCGTTTGTGCAATTTCCTCATTTATGAAGACTTCTTTGTCTTCTGCTAGAATATAAGCTGCCCAGGAAAAGAGGGTGAGGTCCCTTTGTCCTCTGCTGTCTCCAAAGCACCTGGGATAGTGATTGACATATGGTCGGCACTCCATCAATAGCTAAGACATCAATGTAATGAAAGGTGACCCTAGTGTCGACCCAGCAAGGGCAGAGCTGGATTTGAATGCCAAAGCTGGTCATCCTGCGTCCCCACCTCAGAACCCTTGGTCTGTCTGGGTGGAGAGCACATTAGTGGCTGCTCAAGAGATGCCTGTTAATTAGATTTCCCCATCAGACCGCTCCCTCCCAGCACAGATACTGGAGCTCTGTGTGTGAACACAGGGCCTTGCCTCGTTTTTCCTGGGTGACAGGTTTGCTGGCATCCTGCACGTCCTGATGAGGTGGCATGTCCCTGGTCACAGAGCACTAAGCTTTATGGTCCCTGGGAGTGTCCAGAATGAACCCTCTTTGAAAACAACACAAGCTGTTGGCCCATGCTGGGTGCTTAAGACCATATGCTTGTGAACTCTCCAAGCAAAGACACCTGACAAATCCAGAATTGGCTCCCGGCCTTGCTCGAAGGATTGGCTCTCTAGGAAATGATGGAGGAACACAGCTGGGGCTTGTGAGGCATGAGCTGGAGGTGCCAGGGCAGGACAGAGCCTGAGAGGATGTGAGGGGAAGCCCGTGGAGCAGGGACACCAGGCATTAATTACCTGGGTGGCTGCTTTCTGGGCAGAAATGCAGCTGAGCCCCTGAGGGTTGGGTGCTGCAGTGGTTTTGGCATTTTTGTTTCTAATTAGGATCTAAAAATGGATCTCAGTTCCTGTGAAGAAACTCCATAATGTGAGGGCAGAATTGGGCCAACTGGGTCCACCGGCTTTGAGGATGCAAGCATTTCACTGCTTCTCCCACGATCAGCTCCCTCAGGACAGACCCTCTCTTGGACTCTCGCTCACCTGACCCTTTTACTTGTTATGCTTGTGGTTCTGGTTTCTGTCTTGTTTTTCTTGTTTTTGTTCCTGTTATTAGCTGACCTTGTTTATGTTGGAATTAAGGACAATTTTCATCCTAATCTCAACATCTTGGTAATAGAAAGTTACACATTATATGGATTCCGGGTGAAAGGGAACAGTCAAATTAGACTCATGCGTACTGGCTCACTGAGTGTATTTTTAGAATAGCCCCAGAATTAATGTTTTAATGAACACTCCAACCGCTCAGGAATACCATTCTAGAACATATTAACCTAGAGAGCAGCCAGTTAAGCTGGTATTTGGTCAACAACAAGCATTTCTTCCCCACAAAAGACTGTAATGGGGTTAATTTAACATTTCCTAGCTTGTGGCATCTATTTTGACATAAATCTTTATACAGAGTTCGATTACACATATAACTATAAAACAGGATTGGGGGAAATATTTTGATGAGGAAAGTCAGAACACAAACACAAATCAGGCCTTGGCTGATGACTTACAAGAAAACCAATGCATGTTCTGGGAATAGCACTTGGAGGTTGGGGGGCTGAAAGGATTAAACAACAAATAAAATAAATTCATAGACACATACAACAGTATGGTGATTACCAGAGTGCAAGGGGCTTAGGGGGAGGTAGAAGAAGGTAAAGGAGATAAATAGTGACAGAAGGAGACTTGACTTTGGGTGGTGAATATAATATACAGATGATGTATTATAGAATTATACACCTGAAATCTACATAATTTTATTAACCAACTAGGGGCTCAGTGCACGAATTTGTGCACTTTGAAAGGAACTGTGGGCTGTGAGGCTGGGGTGGGCACAGGGGTGGGTTTACGCCCAGCCCCTCCTGCTGTGGCCCCTGGTCCCCTGTCTGCTAGCAGCTCTGCTCCCGCTGCCGCTCCCACGTGCTGACGGTGCTGGCCCCACTCACACCCACCTGATGGCATGGAGTAATTAGGGCCAGCGCTGTCAGTGGGTGCGAGCTGCAGCTGCTGCCCCGATTGCCCCTCGGGAGCAGGGGGAGGTGGAGAAGCCCTGAGGGGCAATTGGGGCAGCAGCCACTGCTCGCACTCACTGATGGCGCCGAGTGATCTGGACCGGCGCTGGGTGTCAGCAGCAGGTGCGAGCGGTTGGCGGGACCGCAGCGTGCGGGAACAAAGAATTTTCAGTAACCACCAGAGGCTCGCCCCAATGACAGCGACCAGTGCCCTTCCTTGGTCTGGCAGCCCCGCTCACCTGCTCCACCATCCTGCCGCAGCTGACACCCACCATGTCCTGTGCGCGTCCCCCTGGTGGCCAGAGCACGTCTTAGTGACCAGTTGTTTGGTTGTTCCACCATTCGGTCTATTTGCATATTAGCCTTTTATTATATAGGATGTCACCACAATAAATTCAATAATTAAAAAAATGAGCTTAATGAAAAGAAACTACCTCTATATGACTTCCCATTGCAAGATGCTGGTGTTGGCAGATAACCTCAGTACTTGCAATGAGCATGGCATTGTTTTAGTTAATTCTGGGTGATTTAGTTTTGTTCCCAATGGTTATACATTTTCTTCACAAGTTGCTTTGTAACAGAAGATCTCAAAGTATGTTGTAGGATTCAGATTGTCACTGTTTACCCAACAAATAAATACAACAAATCTCTTAATCAGCACCCTGGTGACTTGAGAGAATATGCATAGTTTCCCAGAGTGGGTAGCTTGCCAGGATGCAGTGTGCCCCTGGCCCAGACTGCCTGGTCTAGCAGAAAATGTACAGAGTGTCACACATAGTGGCAACTTCCTTTGATATATGTACATCTTGGTATTCTAGTAAAAGCTACCAAATGAATAAAAAAAAGAGTTCACCTCTTCACCTTACATTAAGTAGGATCACAGAGGGAAAATGAGCCATTTTAGCAGAATTCTCTAGATCCAAGCAGTGCAACAAACCTACATTTGGATAGCTCTGAGGTTAACTGAACCAACTATATTTGTTAACTGTAGCATCTATCTAAAACAGCAGTTTCCAATCTTTTTTTTTTTCTTTTTTTTTTTTTAGGTCAGAGACTCTCTTCCACCCGTTTGAGAATCTTGTTAAAGTTTTATCTCCTCATCCCTTAAAAATGTACATATACTCGAAGATCCCATGCATGGAGCCCTTGGTCAACAATCACTTATCAGACACCATGCCATGAACGTCTTGTGTTACTGTTCTTTGGTGTGCAGTCTGGAAATGTGCCCAAATTGGCTGTTTGCATTGAAACATGTGCACACAATACATACACAAATGAATGACATTTTCCCATTAGAATGTTTAAATGAAATAAAGTGGGTGAAGATACGTCATAAAAAGCCAAAAGTGAGCTCTAGCTGGTTTGGCTCAGTAGATAGAGTGTCGGCCTGGGGACTGAAAGGTCCCAGGTTCGATTCTGGTCAAGGTGAAAGGAGCTCAACCCCTAGTGGGGGGCATGTAGAAGGCAGCCGATCAATGGTTCTTTCTCATCATGGATGTTTCTATCTCTCTCTCCCTCTCCCTTCCTCTCTGAAATCAATAAAAAATATATTTAAAAAAGCCAAATGTGAGAGTGTTGATGTTATTATTAATTATTATTATTATTATTATTTGCATTGGCTATTGGTTATTTCTTTAATTTTCAATAAATTTGTTTAGGTTTCAAATTCCAAAGAACAAAGAATGTTTATAAGGTAATGGAATAATATTTTTAAAATTTCAGCAATAAAGCTGTTGGTTGATGTTGGAGCTAATAATTTATTTTATCGGTATTCTAGTAAAAGCTACCAAATGAATAAAAAAAGAGTTCACCTCTTCACCTTACATTAAGTAGGATCACAGAGGGAAAATGAGCCATTTTAGCAGAATTCTCTAGATCCAAGCAGTGCAACAAACCTACATTTGGATAGCTCTGAGGTTAACTGAACCAACTATATTTGTTAACTGTAGCATCTAAACATGACCTTTCCATTTTCATAGTCCAAAATACCTTTTTATTCCTGTTTCTTATGATTTATTTTAAAAATTACCACCTGCCTACACTCTAATTTTATAGGACAGGTAGTTTTGGGTGTGTGCATTCTGTAAAAAACAAAACAAAACAACAAAAACCCCACTTCTCTGCAGTTTTCTGATGGGCTTGCACCTGACTGTAACTACAACAGAGGTCTTGCCAAAAGCAATCCAATTTTGACTTGAATTAGTCATTTTATTAATTACATTTTAAGCCAGCCGATTACTTGTTTGACTGATTTCTTGTTAAAGCCATTAAAGTTCATTAATATTCTGAATTATATATCCTACTTCCTGCACCATATATTGGAAATAACACCAGTCACCACTATGCCGGATTGGTTCCGTAGGATCCCTGTTGCAACCTCACTCTCATGTATGACTTCGGAAGTAGTAACCATCCAAGAATAATTTCTGAGCTGGCTAATTCTTTCTTTCCCCCTTGTGCCTTCTGTTATGAAGAACCCTTAGGAGTGTTATCTAAATGAAATTCTTAGAGTTGGGCGGAAAATAACTTATGAAAGGGATAACTTTGTCCTAGCACAGTGGTTCTCAACCTTGGCTGCACATTAGAATCACCTGGGAATCTTTTTCAAATCCTGATTTCTGGGTCTCATCCTCCGGAAATTCTGTTTCTTTGTTATGGGGTAGGGCCACAGCTCTATGGGTCTCTTTTATGAGGGCACTAATCCCATTCATGAGGGCTCCACCCTCATGACCTAAACACCTTCCCAAATCCCCACCTCCAAATACCATCACCTTGGGAATTAGGTTTCAACATATCAATTTTTGAGGGGGGCTGTCACAAATATTTAGTCTATAGCACATACTAATGTATTAGATGCTTATTTTATACTATGAGCTAGAGTAAAGTATTAACAGGCATCATTATAATATATTTCTATGAAAAGAAAAATATAACTTACATTTTCTTTTCCAGCCAATCGATGTTGGATTTTAAGGTTGTTCCAATTTGTCCTTGTACTGAAAACTTGTTCCCTCCAATCTCTGAAATTGGATATTATGGTTATTTCAACTTTTGAAATAACACAGAGTAGCAACAACTAGCTGAAAATAAATGATCAAAGATGAGAAAAGCTCCATCCCATTCCTGTAAAAATGACAAGAAAGCTTAAATTCTGGACCCACAAAGTATTGCAAAACAACCTCATTCCACAACAAAGTTATCAAACTTGGCATCAGTGACTGGGGATATTAATTTCTGACCGAATTGTAGTGTAGACCAGCTTATACTTATTTAATCTGTAAAGTCAAATTGCTTTTGACAGGTTATTTTGTTCTAAATCACTAGTAGAGAGAGAGAGACTGGCAGCAAATAAATGCAGTAAAATGTAATAAGTACACCTGTTGAAGCTTATGCAAGCTGCTAACAGAGCAAAAAGAAGACAGGACAAGGTTCAGAGGTGACATTTCAACTGTGCTTAGAAGGGTAGGCTTTGTCATTTAAACCCAGTGAGGAATACAAAACAACAGGACTGAAAATGTCTTCTCTCTGAGTGGTTAAAAAAACACACCACAGGGCTCTTGTGCTGATGAGTAGTACTATTAAACTAATAGAGTCAGAATTTTTTTTTTTTAAAAGGAGCGTAAGTTCTATCCCTTGCATGATCATTTAGTTTTCATCATTTTTATGTTCCACTAAATAGGATATTAAACCAGGCTGATGCATTTGGGTTGGCAGATAAAGGCTTAGAAAGTGCTAATATCAGTCATGTGAAAATTTGGAGTTAAAATCATTTGTGATCCAAGGCAGGTTGGCCAAGGTTTAATCACTGACATCTAAAGAGGATCGTTTTGACGGCCATGCCTTTGGCAGGTTTTATTTGAGGCCTACCTGTCTTTCTATCCTCTGACAGCAAGCAAGTGCTTCATGGAGCCACAGCCTTCCTTCTCTCAAGCCTACTCTTTTACTGAAAGCACCTGTTAAACTTTTTTGAACTTTCATGGATGGGCAGATGTGGCTTCTCACTAGTGAGTTCAATACTGAGATATGAAGGCTCAAAAATATGTCAAATATATTTGCTGTGTAGCTCAGGGGTGATGCATCGATCACTGCACTCACGGCTCCCTGTCAGTTCTAGGATCTGGTAGTCTTGAGGCCTGTTTTTTTCAATAAAGTTGTCAAGCTAAGCAGAGGTCCTAAATGACGAGTCTAGCTATTGTCACTTTTGCCAGTAATTCACCTACTTTCTTTCATAAATGTTACTCCTCAGCGTGGCTCTGCGTCTCAGGGAACTACATTTCCCAGACTCCCTTGCCCTGTTTTCTGTCATCTTGACCAATGGGAGGCATTTATGGAAGATTGGAAAGTAGGAGACAGAGAAACCAGGGTATTTCTCCCATTGGTTGTGCTTTTAGTGGTGTTTCAAACAGCAGCTATCATCACCTTCATGATTCTAGCTTCGGTTGGACTATTTCTCCCCTCCTGATCCCAGTTCCTGCTGGCCAGTCCTCCACTGTAGACCTAGTTCATGCTCTGGCCATTTCTGGTCTCTGGTAACATGACCTCCACCTTGTGTCTTTCTAACTCAGGCCCCAGACCGTGCATCCTGCAGCTGCTGATTTCTGACTTTCCATGAGAACTCACCATCCCTCTGGCTTCTCAGCTCTCCGATCACTTATGCAATGAAGTTCCTGCATTAAATTTATTCTTTTTGAGACAGAATGATACACCACTTGTAATAATCACAAAGCCAATGACCACAAAAGAACACACACACACACACACACACACACACACACACACACACAACAAATTAGTTCATAATGTGATGCCTGCTTCTGAGGCTTCTATCTAGGAATCTTGGTATCTTAACCATCAGGCTCACAGAGAAAGCAGGGTTTCCCTGTCTTCCCTTAGAGATGTGGGGCACAGCAGTAGTTAATCAAAGGTCCCAGGGCAGTTCCTAATGTGTACTGGGGAGCAGCCAAGTGACCTCTGCCCAGCGGAGTCGTAGTTGGCACTTGGTCTTGGATTTCCATCTCAGGAGGAAAAATACAATCTCATTGCCAAATGGATTTCTTTTCCTGCTTCTAGCTCTTAATAGAAATATCATGGGCAAAAAAATAATATCACATATTTGCAGGGTTGGGGAAGGAAATGCATGTCTCAGTTTTCCCTTTACCGTCTTTATCCTAAAATAGAATAAAACATTTACTTTAGAGAGTATTCATGAATCATTTTAAACAAAAACTCTTCTACAGTTAATCAATAGATGAAGACTCTTTAGAAGTCTTCGCTCCTGCCTGGACGTGCTGAAACTCTTATTTAAAGAATGAGCTGTGTACACGAGCCAAGAACGCTTTCTGGCTTGGCAGTCTCTTCTGATCTCCGGGAGAGGTGAAAAGCCCAGATACGCAATGTGGAAATTTTGAAACTTCTCCTTAATGCAGTCCTCATTATGTGAAGGGGACCAGAACGAAGAAAACAATCTCTCCTCTACTCTTTCAGAGCTGCAAAATAAATCTAAGCTCTTGTTAGAATTTGCGATGCTTATTTACCTTTAAATCACGGTTTTGACATTCTATATGGTTTTTATCTAGTCTTTAATGGAATCCTGCATACTGATTTATAATTGTGACAAATGTCACTTTCAGATTTTTCAGGGACTGATTCATCGCCCTGGGAGCCTTTGTTTTTCCTCCCTGTCTGCTCATTTATATCAGCACCTCCCCTAGATGCCAGAGACAAGAAGATAAGGTGGAGGAGGGTGAACGTTCTAATCAGTCATTTTTGTCACCTGTAGGAATGCTTGAAGAAAGGCCCTCTGAGAAAAGGAAGCTGAACGTATTAGAAAGAATACCACGATATAAATAATAATGGATTTGCTTTAGCCCCAGACTCCTTTGTCCTATGACTAGAGGATTACAAAAGGGCTGCTGTCACCACAGAGGACTTATATGTTCTTGACATCACTGGGATTGTCCCTCAAGTGTTTCATTGACCAGATGCCAGCCCCTGATGTGTGAGTGTGCCAGTGAGCAGTCTTCATCTATGATGGATAGTGTAAGCAAACAAATAAACAAACAACTCACCCCCCACAAACACAACAAGCCAAACCCCAATGGCCCTGAGCGGAGCTGATGTGTCTGTTGATTTTACCAACAGCGTGGAGTCCAGAAGCAATTACAATGGAGGGACCCAGTTCGGGCTCCTGGGGTTTTTCCCTGAGACAGTTGATATATTATGAATATATTAAAAGATGACAAATGGCCTATTTTCGGTGAGTTTGCTTTTGCAAGGACAGTGATGAGAATTTTCTAATGACAGCTCATAATTAGGCATTTCGAAGTTAAGGTAAACACTAGATTATCCCCTCAATATAAGCTCTGCATTCCACTGTGCAGGTAGCTGCACCACGGAGTTAGCAGGGCCTGGCGGGGGCTGTGTTCTCTTGCAGGAAAACTTAAGGTGAAAACTGTGTTTATATTTTTTGAAGGAAACTTTGCAACTTTTTCTCCATTTATTAACGATTTGTCCATTCTTTATCAAATGATTTCTGAGTGCCTCTTATATATAGGATAAAAGGATGCAAATGGGTTGAAACAAATATGTGCCCGATGCCGTATTACGTCCTGTATTTATATGAATGAATAAGTCATGGCACCTTCCTTTTTTCTAGTCTTCATGAAAACAAGAAGAAAACAAGAAGAAAATCTTGCTCCCTGCTGAATCCCTAGGGTAGTGTCCAGAGTATTCTTGGAGCTTAATAAATATTTGTGATAGAATGAATAAATGAATGAAAACACATAGTGACACCATAGTGGGCTGCACGGGATTAGAAATTTGCAGAAAGTCCTTAGGAGTCCCAGAAGGGCAAGAATAAGTTGGGGGACCAGAGAGGCGGATAGGTAGGCATTTCCCAAGAAGAGGAGGAAAAGATTGGGAGGGCCATTTCAGGAAGAGTGCAGGTTAGCAGAGGGTGGCATGGGGGGAAGGATGGGGGGTGGGAAAGAGGGGACCCTGACTGCTTGGTTAGGCAGAACCTGGGGGTAGGACTGCATGCCCCTCTTCAGAAGCCAAGTCTGACATTCCTGGGGAGGAGAGTAGAAGAAAAGGAAGTGTTCTTCTCACCGAATTCATGTCCCCAACGCTG
>NW_006383010.1:1451251-1464704 GCF_000327345.1 Myotis davidii
GGGTGGAGACAGGTTAAGTAGACTCTGAATCAAAATCACTTTATGTATTTTCCTTTGGATGTGATTAGTTTTCAGTCACTAGAAGCAATTTTTAAACATATAAGCTGATTTTGGAAGCCATATTCGCTCTTTCAGAAATGATTCCTTCCCAATTCATAAAATTGATTTGTTGGTTTTCAAAGCTACTCTGGGATGGAAATAGAACTAAAATTTAAATGGATTCTTAATGTGCAGTCATGGTTTTATTTTCACTGGGCTATTTCAATAGATCAATGACGATCGATAATAGCGCTCTTACCAGTGCAACTATCAGGCAGGTTGATCTTTATTTCTTCTACAAATGCGAAAGGAAAACCTGTTCTTCAGTAAAAGAGAAAAAAAAAGTGAAAACGTCTTCCATTAGTGCACAATCCAGGTGTGAAGACAGAGCAGAGTATTCCTGTCTTCTCATGTCAGAAAGCAAGCGCTAACTCTGACCTTGGAAGATGAGCAGGAGCATGTGTTTGCAGCAGTCTGCCGGGAGGACGGCATCCAAAACCCGGCGGCAGTTGGAACCAGCAAGCGGAATAATCGCACACATGTTGTCCTAGCAGAACACGCTGGCAGCTTGCCAACGTGGAGCAGAGAGGCTTCCATCCCAGGATGTAAGAGCTGCAATCAGGGCCTGGAATTCAGGGTTGAGGGCCCGATCCTGCCAGGTAGAGAGCCAGGAACGTTCACCTAGAAGAGCAATTTTCATCCTCAGGAAGTGGGTATTATTGGTCCCACTTCGCAGATGGGGAAACTCAGGTCTGAAGTCTTGTAATTCAGGTGTGGTGGTCCCCAGCCCGTGGCTGGGAAACTCCTGGTTTGGGCACTGCTGGTTCCTGCTCCAGGTTCCCACACAGACGTCGTTCAGGGCAGAGCCCAGCGGCTGCCTCTGGACTCATTGCTCCTCCCTATTTACAGACGAAGAAGCCGGGATGTGAAGACGGGAGGGCTTGTCCCGAATCACACAGGAAGTTCGTAACAGAGCTAAGTTTGGACCTCAGTTGTCTTGATTCCTAGTGACGTGTGCTTACCATAAATCGAAATATATATAGGTCCTTACCAAAGTACAGGTCCAAATGCATCTACACGTTCTACCCTTTCTATCCCGCACCAGGTAAGGAGACTAGAGGGCCGTAATTTATTATAATGGCGGTATTTAACATGTATGTAATTTTGCAGCGCCTGGCTGAGACTAAGTCACAAAGTTACCGGTTTGGGACTAGCAGGCCGAAAGTGTGAGTAGCTGTGAAAGGTACTCAGGGTTTATGTAACTGGTGAGGGGAAGTGGTGTACTGAATGGCAGAGCGGTGGTGACATTTTCCACACAGAAGGGAGGGACCCAGCTTGTTCTCTGGTATTTACTAAGTGGAGTCACAACAAGCAAGTGGCCATGTCTATAGCATGGGACCCACAGCACTGAGCCTACTTTGAGTTGACATTGTGTGGCCTCCCATCCCAGTTCTAGGAGATGATTCTAAGCCTGTTTCTACTTTCCACAAAGAGCTCCAAGTCAGTCAGAAAGTCAAGAACAAACGTCCCAAGATTTTGTGAATTATGGTCATTTACTTCTTTCCCCTAAGAGAATTAAAAGCAAAGCAAAACAAAATACTCTCAGGTGCCAGTCGTTTTGAAAAACATGATTTGAAAAGCAGTGCATGTGGAGGCCTTGTTTGTAAAATTATGAATTAATATGGGCTTGTAGCCTAAGGCCAAAACATCCCAGTCTGTGGAAAAGTTTTTAAAAGTGCTATATATCTATGACTGCTTTCTAAGCTTTCATGGTAATTTGCATGCACTGGGGAATTAAATGGATCTGTGACACTAATTTACGTTAATTTATTCAGTAACTAATGGCATGTTTTAAGGAGATTCAAAGTGATCATAATAATGGCAAGCCAACAAATGTCTGACAATTGCATCACAATGAATGCAAAAACACAGGGGACAGGGGATAGAAATGAAGGTGCTTTTCAAAGGTCATTTCCAAGAATATCTTATATATTTATACGACACATAGCCTACCTATGTAGTCTGTGCAAGTGACAAATCTTGTCAAAATTCAACAAGAAGAGAAGAAACAATTTGAGAATTGACTTTAAAAGCAGCTACTGGGAGAAGAAAGCAAATGAGACAGTCACTGAATAAAAAGAGGGATGACTGAAGTTAATACTTTCGAGTTTGCTCAATAAGAAAGACTTATGTTTAAAAATCCAATGTGAATCTGTCTATAAAAGATGTAGATTATATGGCTTATTGCTCAGAAATAGTTTTGTAAAAGAATGAATCCACATTTCCAAAGTGATCCAAATTATGTTTCAAGTTGTTGTTCTGCTTAAACCTGGAAGTAGAAACAAAACTACAGAAAGAAGGTCCATGGGCTTCTCATCACTTGCTAATTAATTCATTATTTCTTCTGCTATCCTGGGACCTCCACCCCCTATAACTTAAAATTGTGGTTCTCCACTCCAGTATTCCAGGTCCCCCCCCACCCCCCGCCCCAATTTTGATTTGTTAAATATGGGGTATGCTCTGGAACCTGCATTTTAACAAGACTTACCAGAGGTTCCGATATAGATAAATTGGAGCCCACACCTTGAGAAATATGGCCTTAGATCAGTTTCCAAGGGTGAACTCTCAACTTACACCTTTATTTTAGAGTGGCTGGATAGGACATGTGCTCCCGTATGTTGTTTTTAACTTTTATTAGCATAAATCTTACCAGATCATTGTGCCTGGGAGCACAGAGCCAGGATAAAAAACAGTGCCTGACCTTGGGAAATTCCCGTGTCCTTATGTTTAAAATAAGAGTTGGACTGAATGCCGTCTAGACTCCGATGCAGCTCTAAGACTTTATAAGCATATCTGATGCTTGGCAGATATTTCTTGAATATTATGACTCATGTGTTGGCCAGTGTGAATGGAATAAGCCGGGAAAAACAGAAATCAGTCTCTGGGCCATTAAATCAAAATTAAATAAGACTCCTTTCCCCACCCTCACATTTCAGCCACAACCTAGCGAACTGGAATGGCGATTAGATATATGAATTTTACCCTTCAGTGAAAAAAGGTTTCTCTTGTTTTCTTAAAAATTTAAGGAATTCTCTACGTGTAATTATCAGAAATTGGATGTATTGATTGCCAGGCTGCAATTTCTGTGTGGATGGTTGACAATTAGTATAAATAAAAATTATGTTTAGAAACTGTTTAATAATTTGGTCACCAACAGAGTAAACATAACCAATATCCTCTATGTTACAAGTAATTGAATTCAGAAGGTTCTCATTTGACTAGCTGTATTTTAAATGAAAAACCAATTATTTTGCTTGATGTTGTAGAAAGCAATTTTTTTAAAAAAAAATATGACACAGGACTGTGAGATTAAGTCAGAAAACAATACAGTGTAGTAGGTTATTCAAATAGTAACACTGAAAACACTATATTGGAGAAATCACGACTTACATTTCTTTGGTAGGTGTTTTACATGGGGCCATATGTGATAAAAAGTGATTTTTAAAAATCTGTTTTTTTAGTTAATTTCAGTCACAACCACAATTTACTCTGTATTTCCTTAAAACGACTGCAAGTAGCAATGAAAGAAATTGCCCCTTCTTATAATTATCTATTTAAAACAGCATGTTATGCAATTCTGGCATGTAATACTTTAAAAATGTACAGCTTATTAAAAGACATTTGCAAATAGCTGTAGCAAACCCTATGAACCCCATTCATTCATTCATGCATTAACTGTTCACCAAACAGTCCCTGTGGGCTGCCAAGTGCTAGACACTCCTTCAGGCACTGGAGATGCAGATAGGAGAGGAAGGCACCAAAACAAGTAACTTCTGTTCTCATGAGGCTTACATTCTAAGGCAGCAGTTCTCAACCTGTGGGTCACGACCCCTTTGGGGGTCGAATGACCCTTTCACAGGGGTCACCTAAGACCATCGGAAAACACACATATAATTACATATTGTTTTTTGTGATTAATCACTATGCTTTAATTATGTTCAATTTGTAACAATGAAAATACATCCTGCATATCAGATATTTACATTACGATTCATAACAGTAGCAAAGAAAATAATTTTATGGTTGGGGGTCACCACAACATGAGGAACTGTATTAAAGGGTCGCGGCATTAGGAAGGTTGAGAACCACTGTTCTAAGGGGTCAGAAAGACAATAGACATACAAGGAAATGAATATGTAACCTAACAAAATGCTAAGCAGGGTATACAGTAAGACCAAGGGACTCAGGGTGATGGGGAATCTTATATTGATTTGTCAAAACAGCCACTTTGATGTGGTGCCATTGAGCAGACGCCCACATGGAGCGAGGGATGAGCCAGTGAGGAAAGAGTTTCAGGCAGGCAGAACAAAACACAAAATGTCTAAAACATTCTAGCAAGTGGAACATGAATTTGAAAAACCCAGGCTTTTTCAAAAATATTGGAGGCTCTCTTGCAGCTTAAGTTCTCTCTTTTCTTTGAAGCTTCTTTGACTATCAACCTGGGTGCTTCAGGAAGGGGAGCCCCAGGCTGGACTCAAGGGAAAGGCGGTAGGCAAGGGCGGGGCTTTGGAGTGCCCTGCATCATCCTACAGCCTGGGGCTCGGCAAGAGGGGGGGGAGTCCCCAGAACCAGGTCAAGCCCCAAAAGGAGGGACATGTCAAATCCTAGTGGCCTGCTCCCTGAACAGAATTTCACTTGTCGTTTCACACTAATGCTGCGTTGTTTTGTTTCAGTGGTACAGTGAGGACGTAAACGTAAGCACAACGATCATACTTCATGCTTTTCTGACATCAACTCCCCCCGCTCCACCCTACAGGCCCTGGTGTTGAACATGTTAGATTCTTAATAAAGGTATTTGTTTAACCAAAGGCCATGCGTGCAAAATTCTTTGCAAGTTAAAGTTTTTAATAGAAAATGTTTCCTTGTCAGGATACTCTGGGTGTGGTATGAAACCGCTATGCAGATCTAATGTCTTTATTTGCAACTCTACACACGCACCCGTACATATATTCAAAAACTTACTTAAAAGGAGAAAACCATAACAAAGGAGGAGATATATTAAAAGGCTTTATTCACAATAGAGAAATTTTACAAATATAGTTTTTAAAAATTATGTGTCAATCTATTATGTTTCCCATAACATTAAAGATTTATATAAAGTTGGAAATGACAGAATGGATTTATGCACAAATCAAAAACAATCATTGTAAAGGATGGATAACACATATGAAGGAATTATGTCAAACAGCGAGTCCTGAAAATTGCCACACAATTTTATGTGTAATATTAATTGCACAAAGTATAGCAAAAACACATATAGAGAATTAAGTGCTATTTTAATTATTTGCCTTTTAGGTGAAATTGCTGCAAATGAATGAAAGACAGTGTCTACCTAAAGACATCAGTTGTTTAAAATAATTAACACAAATTATAACTTTAGTTAAATTACATCACTATAATATTAATCCTTTGCTTACATTTTTGTTGTTTTGGGACTTACGTTAAAAAAATCCAAGTTCTAGAATTGAAAACACTTTATTCTTGCCATTGGCAGAACAATGTCTAGTATAATCTTTTGGCCTACTTATACCAGGATACAGAAGGTACATTATAGTGCACGGTGTACATAAACTTGATATTAAAATCCTATCTGCTGCAGAAATACATACCAGCTCTGTGCTCTTTCAAATCAAATTTAAATGCAAAGAAAAGCAGGTAACTTAAATTGTTAGCCCAAGGATGTTTCTGTGAAAATTATAATCTAAATACATATGGCCTGGTTTTTGCAATAATCTTTTATAGTTTGCCTTTATGTTCTGGGACAAAGGAACTCTCACTATCCATTCATTTCATAAGGTGAGCTGACATATGAGTGGAAGATATTCTGGGACTCAAAACACATTGACTTGGCAATAATGATTTATTAAAGTAATGATTACTAATGATTTAATAAACTTTTAATTTACTAATTTTATTAATTTATTCTTTGTATACCAATGTACAATATAGAAAAAAAAGAGCAGGTCACACAAAGTGGTCCTTTCAGACAAAAGAAATATTTTGAAACACCTTTAAAAGCTGAAAGACCTAAAACAATTAAGTCTATGGAGATCCAAGAAGATAACTGTCTTAAAAATATTAGGTTGAACCATATGAAATTGTTGATATTGGATAGTTTTTAAACTACAAATGCAGCAACTTCATATGCTTCAGCTTAATGCATGGGTTTGCTCTGATCTATCTGACCACTGTAGGCGGAGAAAGCAGGTGGTTAAAGTCTTTGTACCTCAGAATATACATCACCATATTAGCTCTTGGGGTCATATATATAATATGATCCAATACGATAAGAAAACACAAGGTATCACCAAATCTATTCTTGGGAAAAGCACTCATATCTCAACACAATGCTTTGAAGAACCATATAATTATTCTGCTCTGCTATCGGATTGTGGGGGGTTGGGAGCATCCATTCCTACATATTCCTTCTAAGCTGGGACATCTATATTGAATTTAACCAAAGTAGACTATATTCTTATTTGACCTAAAAGTTTATTAGATTTTTCTCAATTGACCATGAATAAATACATTGGTAAAGCTTCTTTCAGAGTTAATTTTGCTTTCATTAACTGAAATGAAATAATTTATTATATTTGAGAAAGGGCCCTTGTCAAATCTGAAAAATCTGACCCACATGTAATGTTTTCTTTACTTCAAGGAAAAAAAAAAGTTAAAGATGAAATGCAAATGCAAAATCATTTGAAATATTCATCCTCTCTTTAGCGATACCCGATTCTTCATATGTTCAGTAAAAAGCGAAAGCTAACACACTAAGAGTGATGCTATTTCCTTTTAAAAAACATAATTGAGCAATAGCAGAGATCTGCCAAACTTGCAAGCTCATTTTGCTGTGTGGTGAGGAATGGAAGAAATTAACCAGCACATGATCCAGAAATGACACAGGACATTTCAAGTAAAATTTGAAAATTAATTCACAAATTAGGAAACACTAACATAATTCACCAACAGAAATATACTGTAGTTCCAATGAAATGAGGTCAACATGAGATGATCTTTTTGGAATGGCATTCCATTTTGAATTAAATTGTAGGTAAAGTATTTTAGAAGACATTCTATCAAATAATGATAGACCCGCATACGGAGGCTGTCACAGTTATAAGATCTGTCTCTGGTGGATAGACAAACCATATTCACATGAAATTAAAAAGGAAAAAGCTTTTTTTAATATTTAATTTATTATTATGGCTTTTTGCAACATGGCAAAACATTACAGCTTAAAGCAGACACTATCTCCTCATAGAGGAGGAAAAAGTTTTGCAGTCAAGTCAAAACTGTAATTAAGAGGTCACTGGTATACCATTTTATTCTGTCTAACAAAAATGATACTACACCTCTATGAATTTTAGAGATAACAGATTATGTGAAATAAGAAAATCTGTGATCTACTGACTGAATACTAAAGGATATGATAAGGAATTTGAGTCCCATTTAAGCCTATGAGAAAAAACATAAAAGACTGCAAAACAATTTTAGAACTGAGAATAATCACAGACCTACTAATAAAATTCATCATGGGCCTGGATACCAGAAGAGGAACTATTAAGGTATGCAGTGACGGGAATGAGCAGAGTAAAATGTAACATGTCTTGTCTTTATCCAGTGACTTCCACTTCTTTCTCATTAGTGCAGAGTTTAGGGAGAAGATGGGCCTCAGTATTGAAGATCCAATGTTCCAGTGGAAGTAGATCGTCGTCAGAAAATATTAAGTACAAATATCTAGAGGGAGAAACACGAGTGTATGAAGCAGTAAAACCACAAGGCACAGCCCAAACCACATCGGTGTCCCCATTCATCCGAGGGAGAATTTGGGAGAATCAAGTATAGCAAAGCGTGGAGGGAATACACACATTAGTGCAGAGTGAAGAAGCTGCTCTGGGCTTTGATCCTCGAGCACCAGAACCGAGCACCAGAACCATGAGAGCCAGCCCGAGTCAGCACACCCACACGATGACCGGAAACAAACCTGCAATCATCGCCATGCGTGGAGAATGGCATTCAGAGGCAGCCATGCGTGACAGTGCCTGAACGTGCTCATGATAAAGACATGGACAGAGGTCTGCCCAGCTCCCTCGGCCACATCCTTTCGGATGATTTTTACTCACTTTAGTGTCTCCGCCAGGAAGAAGCTCTGCTGCACATCATCGTAGCTGTCATGTTTGAGGTAAACATCCCTGAGGCCCGAGTAGCCCCCGCTCACCCTGCAGTGAGTCTCCAGAGCCTGGATGACCAAGAAGATGGAAAAAAATGGTCGTGAGTCAGGCAACCGATTGTCACTGATTTTTATCACTAGATTGTCAAATTCAAACAAAATAAGGATTCAAATTGAATTGCTAGATTGGAACAGCTTTCCTGGAAATTAAACAAACAAACCCTATCCAATGTAAATACAAATAAAGCATGAAAAGTTAAAGGACGTATGGACAATATATCTTCTCACCTAATTAGAAACACTTCCACATTGACATTTGGAATAAATCTTCAGTCATATTTACCATTTCCTACTATAATCTAGAGCAGGGTTCATCACACGATGGACCACAGGCTAAATCCCATCTGCTGTCTGTTTTGGTAAACGAAGGGTTATTGAGCCACAGCTATACTCACATGCTGGCTGTGGCTACTTCTTCGCTACAATGACAGTTGAGTGGTTGGGTATGGCCCCCAAGCCTAATTCTCTCCAGCCCTTACAGAAAAACAGTTGCTGGCCCCTGGTCTAGAAAGATTATTCATATCAAATGGGACTATAAACCCCTGGTGAAAAAAGTATGCCGGACCAAAAACAGCTGCTACAATAAGCGAAACATCTTATTGTTTAAAAATCAATTGTGGAGTACTAATTAGTGGTCCTGGTGAAAGAGATAAAAGTGGAAAATGGAAAGCAGTGGGAAAAATGTGGTTGGTATCTATTTCTAAAGCACATTTTTCTTTTCTTTGGTCTGGGATGGAAGAAGATGGGATGAATCCACTGGTCTATCTAGGGAGAAAGAACCCTACATTCCTGTAGCTGTCTGACTATAATGAGTATTTGGATAAGAGATGGGATGGGCAGGGTTGGAAAGAAAATTTAGGTAACACTCTACAATAACTTGTCTTCTACATTGTCAGCTGTCACTAAGTTGACTAGTCCTTGTATTTTGAAATTACATCGGCTGCTTTGTTAGTTACCAGGCCTAGTCAGTTCTAAAGAAGTTATTTCCTACTCACCACATCCTATTACTCTTATTAACTATACTATAAGTCACATCAAAATTGCCATCTGAAATCTGGTTCTAATTCATGTCATTTTAAATTTATTTTTCAGTTTTCTCTTATGAAATATAACCCTGCCCCTCTTTTTTTTAAATACTCCATTTTTCTCCCATTCAGCCAAACTAGCAAAAAAAGATGGAGAACATAGATGAGATATTAGTTGAGAAAGATTGTTATTGGCTATCAAAAGGTTTTGGAGGAAAACAAGGCTCTAAGAATGCAGAGACCAGAAAAGAGGGGAGAGAGAAGGTGAATCCCGTGAGCAGGGATGTGGTGCTGAGGGCTCAGCTCCCCTCTGCAGGTGCTGGCAATGAGGACACTGACTTGGCACACCAGGGCTGGAGGGCAGAAGACATAGAGCATTTAATTACCAGGTTAAAGAAAATCTAACTGGCAGGCTCCATGCATAAAGAAAATGTCTCATGACTGGTACTTTTTAAAAGCCCCCGGGAAAATAAGATCAACTTCAAAAATGAAATGCTTTGATTATATTCTTCGTTGCACACAATGAACCAAGAGCGTGAAAGCCTACAGAAAGGGACTTTCAGGTTCAATTATTTTTTTCCTTCTTTCCTTTTCTGATCAAAGTTCCTTTTGATAAAAAGTTAAATACCAGATAAAATGGAGGTTAAAAATTGTTTGTAAAAAGAAAAAGATCGAGATTTAGAAGAAATGAGTAAGTTCATTATTATGGAACATAATGAAATCTTATTTCCTAAAAAGTAATTTAACCACAAAGCTTTTTCTTGGTTTTTCTCTGGAAGTTCTTTGGCGATGAGCTAATGAGAGTGTCAGGCCGTTCTCCCTCCCACAGAGATTTCTATAAGCTCCTTCATTTTTTGCTTTGGGGCTGGCGATGTCCAAAGTTTTTCCTCTTTTCAGTTCACCCCAGTTGTCCTTTCTCTCCCACAGTCCTGGTGTGGAGAGCCATAGTAGTTGAGAACACAACCTAAAGCTTGAGAGGAGGGAGTGGTGTCTCAGCTCTGGACTTGCTAACTGTGGCCTCAGAGGTCCCCGGACCCAGGCAGTGTTCCTGTGGTCCACATGGGGTCGCTGGGACACTAAGACAAGAGAGAGACACAGTCGACACAGTACGGGGCCCTGCTAGCGGTCCAGAGAGGCCAAGCTTATTTTATTTTATTATTTTAGGCTTTTGGTAAATAAATAAAAAAATGCTGAAGATGCATTTTAAATGAAAAGAAAAACCTTCATGTCAAGTCTACATTATAAGGCTTTGGCAGTAACCGGTTGGGCTCAGTGGATAGAGCGTCGGCCTGCGGACTGAAAGGTCCCGGGTTCGATTCCGGTCAAGGGCATGTACCTGGGTTGCGGGCACATCCCCAGTAGGAGATGTGCAGGAGGCAGCTGATCGATCTTCTAACTCTCTATCCCTCTCCCTTCCTCTCTGTAAAAAATCAATAAAATATATTAAAAAAAAAAAGACTTTAGATGTGTAAATCTAGGGACAAGCAGCTCTCCTGAGCCCCCAAAGCAGACTCTGATTGTACAGAACCTCAGCAGCGGAAGGGTGTATCTACATGGCAGAGTCTGAAGAGAGCACCATTTTACTGCAGTCTGCTCTTTGGATCCAGGCTCTGGGCACAGGGACCACCTCAGTTTCAGTAAATGCTTACATTACTTATTAGTGACATATGTGAATGGGACTTGCTAATAGCAAAGAAAAGGAGGACAGGAGAATGTTTCCACTGACTAGAGCTCTAAACAAAAGAAGAAACACAAACCTGACTGCAAGCGACTGTACCTTTTTAGGGGGGAGCAGGTAAAAGAACAGTGGGCAGCATGAGCTAAGTCCTAAGCCGGGAAGCATCACTGTAAGAACAGAGAAGCCTTGTCTTATCTACCAGGTTAGAAAAACAGCTGATCAACAGAGATTTCCAAGGGTGGACCCCAGAGAACAACGCTAATAATAAGGCTCACTCGCTGAGTTTGGTCTGAGAACCAGGCAAAACAGACACATCAAAGAGTCTGGGAACAGGGATCAGCCTGGGCAGGCAGAAGCAGACACTGGGAAGACGAATCATTCTCTGAGAGCCAAGATGCCCATGTGTAAAAGGTTAGATTCAGGGAACTGGAGAAAAATGTGTGTGCAAATAAAGAAATGAACATTCCTACGTAAGGCTTATCCACAACTCTAGCCCAGTGGAGACATGATATAATCTACACATACCTACATCTATAGACATTATATAATCCATATTTACCTACACATGTATGAATGTATAGGTATAACTTATCGTAAGAGCTTTATCAGAATATTAATTATACATGTCTAATTAGAAGGAATTTAATGTAGTTCTTCATGAATTAAAGAGATGCCTCAACAGTCGTCAATGTAGTCGTTAACATCATTCGACTATAGTTTCCATGTAAGCCAGGGGTTTTCTAAATCTATGAAAGGAACAAGTTGACCACAGGCTGTAGGAATTAGCCCTCAGGAGAGAGGCCCCTGAGTCACAGTGCTCAGCCCTGCAAGAACACCCCTGAGAACATGTCAGGAGAAGGTGGAGGAAAAGGGGGGAGGCGGGAGGAACAGCTGGCAGGAGGTGCTGTCTTCAGATAACTGAGGAGCTGAAATGTACAAGAGAGAGATTCTTTTTTCAAAAGCACAGAACTGTAAATTCTGGTTTTTAAAAGGAGTAACTTCCTAATACTTCCGGCCATTAAAAAAAAATGACACGAATCACGTTATTAGTAGCATATTCCTTTTCGCTACAAATTCTTGAATTGATGAGGAATAGCCACGTGCAAAGATTGGCAGAGGAGTCTTTCCTTTGCGTGGAATCTGGACTTGGTGATTTCCAAGGGCCCCTATGTTTTAGTTTGGGTTCCCTACAAACAGAGCATGAGTCATGGGTTGGATGCAGGAGATTTGGGGGGAGGTGATATCGGGAAGTGGGGAGAGTGAAACAGGGAAGTGAGAGGAGCCAGTGAAACGCGCTGTGTGCAACCAGGGCCCCCTCCCGCCTGCACCTCCAAGGAACCATGCAGAACACATCTCAGAACTATTCTTTGAAGAAGGAAGACTGGGAAAACCACCCACCACTCCCATATCTCACTGGGGAGGGCTGCCCCTGGGACCAGGAACTCTCCCCCACTTCCCAGACCAGGGCCAGCTGCCCGGGGACAGCAGGGAGGCACGGGCACTTGGGTAATGCTGCCAGCACACGGGCATCCCCCATCGCAGCTGCAACACCAACACAGGGGCCGAGGGCATACGACAGTGAAGTAAGTATTGCCTACTCTATTTCTGTGCTTAGAAGAGGCAAGAGCCCCCAGCGCTTCCCCCCTCCCCACTGCGTCTCAAGTCCCAGCAGAAGTTACTAGGGGCAAACACAGGAGGATCCCTGCACTGGGACGCAATGAAACAATTTCAAATCATATCCTACACTAAGAGGTGGCAACAGGCAAAATTCCTAACACCTCACATCAACCTTCTTCCTTCACCAACAAACTCCCCTGAAGAACAAGCAAATCATAGCTTCCTGCCAATATGGCAATAGAGATTTAGTAACCTTCCATTTTTGAGCAAGTCTCTGTCATACATTTTTCACATTTTAACATCTCCAAAATTGGTGTCACAATTTAATTGGTAGGGCTGTACTTTCTTAGTGGTACATAAAATAATGGTGTTTTAGATTTGATGAAAAACATAATTCCTGCTATTTTTAATTTAAACTGATATTTCTAAGGTGAGCGCTAGCCTTAATTCTTTTGCTGGCTTATTGAAGACCAAAATAATTCCCTATCAACAAAGCTTAGATGAAATGTAATTTAAACACATTTTTCAGAGAAAATATTTCTAAAGAAATTGAAATTACCACTGACTAAATATAATTAGAAAACTGAAAAAAATATTAAAAAAGGCCTAAAGAATCGCTATTACTTAAAATGAGTGATGACTAGTGATAAGACAGACACTAAATGAACAGGGTGATAAGCGAGATTCATCAATGGCTTCCTGAGATATTAAATTTTACACTAAGGCAATATTCATCTAAGATTTCCTGAGAGAAGTTGCTCCTAATGGACTGTTTTTAAAGGCAGCAAACTTTCTAAGAAAGAG
>NW_006383010.1:1464786-1467878 GCF_000327345.1 Myotis davidii
TGTTCTCATCCCCTGAATTCCCTCCCACTCCTTTCAGAATAAGAGCTCTTAAAATTAGACATCATTTGATGCACACTCTGGAGGGTGCCTCCATTGGCATGCACACACAATAGTTTAGTTTGGGAAGATGATATGCCGTATTCGGCAGGAAGAGACCCAAGAGATGACAAAGAATTAAATCAGCACACTAGACAGATGGAAAGCTTATCGACATTCAGAGAAACCTGAACTTGCAGAAAGTAGTTCTTCTACAGGTTATTTCTAAAACTCAGTAGCTAACTGACTGTAAGTCAGTGATGGCGAACCTTTTGAGCTCGGCGTGACAGCAGTTTGGAACACCCTAACTTAACTCTGGTGCCGTGTCACATCTAGAAATTTTTTGATATTTGCAACCATAGTAAAACAAAGACTTATATTTTTGATATTTATTTTATATATTTAAATGCCTTTTAACAAAGAAAAATCAACCAAAAAAATGAGTTCATGTGTCACCTCTGACACGCGTGTCACAGGTTCACCATCACTGCTAAGTAAAAGTATGTACTGTATTATCATTTAAATGCCCAAAGACTAATAGAGAATACACACACACACACACACACACACATACACACAGTGTTTCTTGAAATAGACAACAGGTAAGGGGTGGCTATCACCAAGTTGCCCATAACCCTTTGTGGAATTAAGTGGTTATCACTTCTAGTCGTGGAAACTTAATTTTATAATATACCTTTCTAGATATCTCCTTCAATATCTATCTATCTATCTATCTATCTATCTATATTAAGCAAAGCTGAAAAGCTGAAGCCAAATATGCAGGATGACCTAAATGAAAACACTCAGTCTTGAATGGAAAAAGTCTGGTCAAAACTTTAACAATTATAGAAAAGCTGATATGCTAGATTTATCTCTACATGCTACATTTTTTTTTCTGAGACATTTATCTATATGAAACACAAGCAAATTAAAATTTTACCTCTACAGCTTCCCAGGCCCATTTCCTGTACTTTGGATCATGAGTCAGTCGCCACATGTACATGTAAGTCTCAACAACCTCTGGCCGTAGAATGTAGTATTTTTCATTTTGCCTTGTAGCAATGGCTTCAACACCACCATCGAATCTGAAAGCTTCTGGTCCCAGCTTCACAACTAAAGAATATGGAATGGGTAACAAAGGTTATTGTCTTGAACAATGCATTGTGTCTACCACTTAACTGAAACTAAAAAGTACAATAGTCAAGAACAATGACAAATCACTTTAAGAAATAGTTATAAACATCATATCTCTCTATATAAAAGGCTAAGTCACCATCTGACCAGTAGCTATGACGTGCAATGACCACCTGGGGGCAGACGCTTTGACCAGTAGCTATGATGCGCACTGACAGGCGCTCAATGCAGGAGCTGCTGAGCTACTGTGACTTGGCAGTGGCCGTTCTTGGGTGATGCACCCGGAACCAGAGAGGAGGGAGCCTGATTCCGGGGTGCATCACCCGAGAATTACCCTCTCACAATATGGGACCCCTTGGGGGATGTCAGAGAGCCGGTTTCGGCCTGATCCGCAGACCAGGCCGAGCGACCTCACCGGCCAGAGGGACTTTGCTCACTTTACAGTTGACCTTTAAGCTGCGATGTCACCTCAGGTGTGGCCGGCTGGGGAGGGACCATGGGAGGTTGGCTCCAGGGTGTGCCCGGCCTGTCTCGCCCAGTCCCACCCCACTGGCTACCTTCTAATTAATTTCCTTTCAATGTGCACTGGGGCGCTAGTAGTAAATAATACTCAATATACATTTTTTTTTGTTAATCCTCCCCTAAGGATATTTTTTCCATTGATTTTTAGAGAGAGTGGAAGGGAGGAAGGAAGAGGGGCAGGGAGAAGAGCGAGATAAAGAGAAATATTGATATGAGAGAGACACATCAATTGTTTGCCTCCCATCCATGTCCCATCTGGGGGTGGGGGACTGAACTTGCAACCCAGATACATGGGAATAGAACTCGTGACCCTTTGATTTGAGGGACGATAATCTAACCACTGATACACACCGGCCAGGGCTACTTAGTATATTTTTTAAATTCAGTCATCTAAAGTAATGATTCTATATTTTCTTTCATTTAACCAACAGTTACTGAGCACCCAGTGGATAGGTGCAAGGCCCCAGGAAATACCTTATAAGCTAGCTAGAAAATTAGGGGTGTGAATTCTAAGTCATTATGTCATGAAAGGTTATTTAATCTTTGTGCTTCAAACCCTATCTTATAAGGAGGGAGTCAAAGTCAAAATCTAATTCATAGAGACACTGGAAAGATTAATGATAATTTACAAAAATATATTACATCTCTTTGGCAGTGAGACAGAAACTCTTACCCAATGTATTTACCTAAAGCAAGGCCAATAAATTAGACTGGCCTAAGGTTTTATGGCCTGGATTTCCATTTCTTGGCAAACTAAGAGTAAATATTTTTATGTAGCAAAGCAGTATTTTTTAAGCTGAAAATATACATTCCTTTAATATATTAATCATGATTATGAGGTTTCATCAGGCACAGTGGAAATTCTTTTGAGGGCAACAACGACCAAGTTCTTTAATGAATGAAATAAAAGCATGTGGCAATAGACTGTAGATGAGAATAACATGTACTCACATGTGCGATTGTAAGATTCATGGCAGGTACGGGCAATCTCAGCTCCGAGCTGAAGGTAGTGCTGGGTCAGGCCTTCGGGAGCATCATCTGCCCCCAGCGCAAACATGCCTCCAGCAAAGCAGGTCAGGTGGCCCATCTTGTGCTCGAGGAGGCCGCCTTTCCACTCTGCGATGTAAGTCAGCCCCCGACTAGACTTGCGGATCAAGTGAGTCTCGATTGCCTGAAAATAACGCTTATTTTCAGCCTTTGTAATCTCTTCTCAAATTTATACAAAAACATGTACCCCCCCCCCACACAATTACTTCATAGCAGACTAGGGCTATAACAGTGTCTGTACCTTTTATACTATTATCAAAAAAGAAGGGTTTTTAGGAAGCACATTTGGGAATAGTAGACACAGATAAAACTTGAGATAGAGAAGAATAAATTAAAATGAATACACAGGCAGA
>NW_006383010.1:1468470-1491890 GCF_000327345.1 Myotis davidii
ATGGTAATAAATAAATAAACATACTGCTGTGCTCATTTACTGTGGTTAAGCTAATTTTATTGATGACCCAGTTATTACATTAATATTTCATTCTTACTTAATGCAACTGAACATCTTAGCTATTTACACTTCTCAGAGCACAAATTGCAATAAAGTCCTTCAAGCAGATACCTGTTCATCACCCAAGAAATTATTCTTTCTACACAGCAAGAGCAATAGCTTTTGAGCATGGATTAGAGAAACATTATTACCCTGTTATGGATCCTGCATAAAGCACTATATTATTTTTGGCATGATTCTGACCAAATTGCTACTTCTCAATATAAAGTAGACAACTGAGTTCCAAGGCCTCCACAGCAATGTTTGTATGACAGTTGGCAAATATAAGTTAATACAGAGGATGGAAAAGTAGCTCTAAAAAAATGTAGTGTCAAGTCTATAGAGAATTAATTAGGAAAAAGGAGTATTATATATTTTGTGATTTTTATTCTTCTATATTAGGAAACAATTAGTTTGATGAAGCCTGCAGAATCCTAATTGTCTAATATAGCATCTGCCCAGGTACTGATCACTCCGATGGCCCTGTGACAGGGTGAGCATCTCTCACTGTGGATTCTTAGTATGGTCTCCAGAGAAGGCCATGATAGCCAATAAAAAGTTCAGGGTATTTTATTATTAAAAGAACCCTCCCAAAACAAACAAACAAACAAAACAAAACAAAAAAACCATACCACTCTTGGATTGAAGATTTTCTAAAACCCACTTGCAGCTAAAACTGATGAACTATATCTCTAGCAACTCAACTGGACAGAACAATAATGCAAAGTACTCTCTCCGTGATAACAGTGATCTATCGCTGTAAGTACAACCAGACAAAGAAACTTTGCTCTGTAAGACATGGCTACTTGTCACAATCAGAAGTTTAGGTGTTCTAGCTGTGCTTTCTAAGTCGAAAACACAATGGATTGAAAGTGCTTTTACTATTAAGAGAAACAAGAAACACTTTGACTTCAATTGTTCTTAATGGATTTTTCCTGTCAATGGTTTGTCTAAATACAGTATGTTAAAAGCTGTGTGGGTACAGTTCTAGAAACTGAGGGAAAATACTTCCAAGAATATTTTAAAGTTGAGAATAATTAAAATGTCTGCCAGGATAGTAATTAAAAAGTGACACAATGGGAACCACACTGTATGGAGAGGAACTCCCTGGGTTAAAACCTGAACCTCATAAGAATGAAGAAAAAGAAACCTGGAAGAGGCCGTGGGGGCCTATCCTAGTAGACAGGTTTTTGATGTCCATCATGTGCCTGAATAAAGGCTGTGCTAAATGCAGGCCCGCGTCCTAGCTAAGGGGTTTTCGTTCTCATATGTGAAATAGCAGAGTGTAGCTGCTCTATTAGGGAAGCTCCCTATTGGCCGTGAGTGGGGACCAATGTGGCATTTAATCTGGTCAATCAAAGCAAAGCAAGTTGCATTTATATTCAAATAAATAAATCAGTCTATATCAAAACCACTCAGACCTCTTCTGAGTTGGGAGACCAATTTTAGAACAATGGCTGCTTTTTGGAATTTCAAATTTCCATTTTTTCTCTCCTCTCTTACTCTAAATTATATAAAAAAGTTACTATTCTAAATTATAAAAAAGAATTCTAAGCAGTCAATTTTTTGATGGTTTCACCATTATTTTACAACATTATTTGAGATGCCTTAATAATAATTAATATTAAAAAATATATGTAAACATATAAACTACTTTTAACAATCAGAAGTGCACTTGATTCTGCTACAAAATTCGTTCCCGAAAAGCTGGGTACAAGTTCAGTTATTTTATATAAAATAATTTTCTTTCTTTACTGTATTTACTTTCAAATTTTATTTTCATTTTTGACTGAGGTTTAGTTTACTCTCACACTGGCCACTTCCTAAAGACTTTGCTAAGTAGTTTCTGACTTACCTCACTAACTTACTGCCCATAAAGAAATATATGCATGTAGTATAGAAGTCCTATTCACAAATAAATCCATAGTGGTGAGGTGTTGACACAAATTTTAATCTGAATTTTGATTTCACACTCAACTTGAAGTTCAGTAATGCAATCTGTAACACAGGTGAGTAACATCTAAACTACTGTGAGGAAACAAACTAGTACTTTAGAGTATCTACCTAACACTTAGCATACAGTTCGCAATTCAACAAGGGTTTGTTCCCTCTCATTCCTCCTCCATTTTAAAGGGCCTCTGAAAACTGTTAGTAATATTAGGGTGATTTCAGATTTTTATTTGAGTACTGTCCATATACCTCTGGAGATAAGTTTATTTCAAATGTCTAGGTAGGCAATTTTAACAGTCAATTTTCAGAATATAAATTCAGGATTTTTTCCTCTCCATAATTGTAATGGACTCCAAGCACAAAAATATCCTTTTTTTCAGATATGCAAACCTTTTCCTTTCAGATATGTAGACCTTCACTGAGGTTTGAACTATGTAAAAAACTTAACTGCCCTCTGAGAACTACATACATCAAGTATGTTGACTATTGTTATAGTTACATTCGCAGATAGTTTACCGTTCCTAACTGGAAATAATTTGTAACTCACTTATGTGGTATTCCACTATTTTTCATTAAAGCTTGATTGAATAAGTTACAAGTCGGAGCTGAGTGGCAAAAATGATTTAACTACTGGGTTTACCTGAACAGCATCAAAATACATCTGCTTAGCTTCCAGATCTGTCTTGTCAGACATTAACCATGCCTTTAGCAAATATTCATAAAAGCTGTCTCCGAGTCCTCCAACTGATACATGATCTGCAAGGGAGGGAAATGAATTTTAGAGTGATTCAGCCTTTAATTCAGATAATGCAGCAAAATCACATTAGCTACTAGGATGCAAAACCCTACGTCAACTGCAACTCAGTGTTACATTCAAATTCCAACAAATCTCTTGTTTTCAGAAAGACATTCTGAAATGAGCAGATGTGCTGTTAACTAATGTGATATACTCTAAATAATTACCAGGGTAATTTTGTAAGCAGGAATATATATAATCCCCCCTAATTCCAAAAACCTGGTTCTCTAGTAAAAATGCCAAATTAAAATGTTTCACAGTATATATTCTAATAAATATTTGTTTAGCTCAATAATATAAACCATGGCAAAGCTATGAGTATTAGCAAATCTTTTGAAAAAGTGCTTTGCAATAAAACCAGAAGGTCAAACACCTTGGGTGGGGTGGTAAGAAAGAAGATAGTGGCAGGCGCTTCTCTTCCTTACACATCATTTCTGCAATCCTCCGCTGCCATTTATTATGCCAGATCCACTACATACAGGACCAACAATCTAGCAACTTGTAGGGTAGGTACCCTCATTAAAAATGAGAAACCTGAGCCTCACAGACGCGAAATGAGATTACAACCTTCTGCTTCGTGCCATTTGATTTGACTCATACAGAGGCTGGCCTGTGGACCTGCTTGCTCTTTACCACATAACACAACATGGGTTCCTTTGCCCTTTATACTTTTATTTTTCAAGCATGTTTAGCTACAAAGACAGATGTAATCTACAGAACTCGTAGAGAACACGAGCATTAAAAAGATGCACTTATTTTGGAAAATCGCATTGAGTGGCTACTCAGTAAACAATTGAACAAAGCAAAACTTCTAAGTCAACCTTAATAAGGACCACATCTATTCAGGCTAGAAGGGCTATATCTGTTAAGTGGTTAAATATGGATTTTATTCTAAAAGTCCAGAATAATAGTTTTAATTTTAATGTAAAATGAGTGTTTTTACAATTGTAAAGCTGGTTCTTAAAACAGCAGTGTTTGAAGTGACCTTTACAGTTTCCTAAATAAATCACCACAGAAACCTCTGACATTTAAAAATTAAATAGACGAAGACCTATCTCATCAATAATGAGCCCTGTTGTTATAAACATGATTGCAGGAGACAAATGCAAGTGATGCATGGTCAGGCAGGTCACTGTCCGGCTCCTGTCAACATAACAAGGCCTGAAGGAAATAATAGGAAGTGATGGCCATGATCCAGACAGGTCCTCCGAGTTAAAGCGATGAGAGTTGAAACCCATCAGCCAGAAGCAGTGGCTTCATTTTCTGAGCCCCCCTCCTCCCTACTCCTTGGGTTATGATTCTATAATAGATGCAAGAAGCAATTTTGGGCATTTGGTGATTTTAAAAAAAAAAGGATTACATATTATTACATGTATTTTAACTATTTTTTAGTAAATGCTAGTTTATTTTTTACTTTTTTAATTTCCTGCTTATAAAATTTTCATGTTAGGAAAGAATAAAAATAAAGGAAATAGAGGAGAGAAAGTCCTTTGAGATTTTAGCATCTCACTCACTAAGCTTCCTCTGGTTTTGGATGACTGTTTGTGTTGGCAACAGGGTCCTGTGTAAACATCTTCATGGGTGTAGGAGAGAACATGCTGGATTTGGCCAGAAGGAAGGGACCGCCTATTGCTAGAAAGAACATATGTCGTATTTTTTATTCCCAAATGCTCTAAGGTAATGTGTACTATTGTCACTCAATTATTATGTTCTTCTCTAAAGGGGGTAATTTATCCTTTTCTTCTCAATAGAAATAGGTCCCATAAAAGGATTCCTAATAATTAAAGAGAGAGAAAATGGCAAAAGAAGACAAAAAGAATACTCAATAGCCTCTTTTTAATTTTGTTGACTTCAATCTGAATCTGAACGTCTCTCCTCAGAGCAATCCCGCAGTGATGCTAGTGGCACTATATGTATATTAGTGTTGTTATATTAATCAGAGAAGGGTGATAATTATTGATTATTGATTATGGAGCCTCACATCTGGTCTCAACAGCCACCAGATCTCTTTCTATGATTAGTGACCAGGGCCAGATGCTGCCTCTTAGTCACACTGAAGAGCAAGGAAAACTGCTCCAAGAGAATAAATAGAACCATTATTAAGAGCAGAGGCAGAAAGACAGTTTGGATACAGAGTGCATGCCTGTCCACAAAATTCAAGTTAAGTGAACACCTACTGGAGCAAGATACCGTGTGTTGGGTTAACAAATATGACTAAGACGAAGTCATAGACCCCAAAAGTTTGGGTCTCTAGGTTGAGGGGTAAGTATCCAAATCATTAGGAAAAGGCCTGTAACTGGAAAGCACCCGCAGTGTTGGGACGAGGAGGAAGAAGAGGGGAACTAGAGGAGGAACGGGTGCTGACAAATTCCAACCGGGGTCGTGAACAAGGTCTCCCAGAAGAAGTGGCAATCGAGCTAGGCCTTGGTAGAGTCAGAAGGAAACAGAACAAGCACAAATCCGGGCGCGGCCAAGCAGGCCTTCAATGAAGAATAAAAGTCTTCCTTGTGGTTGGAACCCCGGATAGGGTGGGGGAGGAGAGACAGGGGACTCATCAACCCTGTTTGTTTTTCCACCAGGAAACTGACCCATAAGCAATCCAAATATAAAGGGCTCTTTGTACCAGGAAACATGGCCAAATAGATAGTATATTTGTGACCCAGAAGGTGAAGCCAGGATGTTCAAGTACAACGGATTCTTTTGTCCCTTTCCATAGTGACTCCTAAACCGTAAGTCACGGGGGGAAAAACCCAGTAAATCCTCAGATTTTTCTTCAACTTTTGAACTTTCATGAGAAGGAGAACTCTAAAAACCCTGTCCTTTTAGAGAATCACATCTGGCCATTTTGTCCTTGGAAAGCTACTCCAGTTCTGCTTTATCCCAAATACTCCAGGGGCCCTCAAACTTTTCATGGTCTTAGCTCCCCTTTACACTTAATAAAAAATCCTCACCTGAGGATATCTTCCCATTTCTTTCAGCTACAGTAAGGGGTGGGGAAGAGGAGACAGAAGCATCGATCAATGTGAGAGAGACACATTGACTGACTGCCTCCAGCTCGCACCCCTACCGGGCCAGGATGGAGCCTGCAACTGAGGTATGTGTCCTTGACCTGGAATCGAACCCACCACCCTTTGGTGTGTGGGCCGAAGCTCCAACCACTGCGCAAAACCAGCCAGGGCACCCCCTTACACTTTCAAAAATGAATAAGCACTCCAAAAAACTTGTTTCTGTAATATTACCAATATTGACAATATCTCGCACCCCTACCGGGCGAGGATGGAGCCTGCAACCGAGGTATGTGTCCTTGACCTAGAATCGAACTCACCACCCTTTGGTGTGTGGGCCGAAGCTCCAACCACTGCGCAAAACCAGCCAGGGCACCCCCTTACACTTTCAAAAATGAATAAGCACTCCAAAAAACTTGTTTCTGTAATATTACCAATATTGACAATATCGGAAATTAAAATAGAATTTAATACATTTTCTTAATATATTTAAAGCAATAATAATATACCCCTTATAACATTTTTTTTCATAAAAATGTTATATTTTTACAAAAAATAATTAGTGAGAAGAGTGACACTATTTCATATTTTTGTAAATCTCTTGGACATTTCCTGTTCTAGAACACAGGTGGATTTTCATATCTGCTCTACATGCCACCTATATGTTGTCCTGGCTAAAACAAATGAAAAAAACTCAGTCTCACAGTTATACAGCTGGAAAAGGGAAGAATCTTTAAGGCTTTTCAGATTATTGTGGATACTTTTCTTTGATACGACAACAAAACTGGACAAGTAGATTTTTTTTAAAGGTTAGAGTGTTTTAAAAGTTGCAGTGTAGAATGGGAAACCACATCAATGTATTTTTGTGCTGTTGCATTAAAATCCATTGGTCTCCCTGTGCTTTGAGTGGATCTTTTACGTGATTTTGTAAAAGCCTGCTTTGGTCATTCGGAAAACATTGCTCACTTGAATTATGCAGATCTTCTACATGTTGACACATTTCATTATACATTTGTTAGTGTCTCCACCAATCTCATCAGAACAGTCATCTAGTGTTGCTTAAAGGCAATGAGTTCATTCCTAGTGGCATATACAAGTTTCCCAAGATTCTAATGTTCATGCAGAATTCAAATGTTATCATCGGGACAGATACTGCCAGTTTTCCTTGAAGTGGACGGGCTCATTTCCAAGATCACATCTACTAATTGCCCAACTCGGAAAAACCAGCCTGTCTGCAGTTGTTCTTTCAAGCAGAACTGGTGACCGTGAAACAGTAAGTTCAGCTCAGGACTCAGAGGATCACACAAGTGCTTTTCTGTGCGGCAACCCACTGTTCTTTATTAAGCAGCAGAAGTGCTTTAAGTGAGCTTTGGATTTAATCACACAGAATATTACAAAGACGTGTATTCAACGGCTGAGATGTACTAGAATCAATAATTTACTTTTGCTTCATTATGAACATTCATAAGTGAAACTGGCTCCGCCCCACCCCCCCTTCTTTTTCAAACTCGCTGTGAAGATTTAAAATGTGACGAACATTCGGAGCCTCTGCCATGGTTCTCACTTCAGTAGTTTCACCCATCAGTACTTTTGCGACCCAAGTGCAAATGTCAGCTCTGTGGCAGACAGTCTTAATGTTGTTATAAAAGCACCTTTGACCTTGTGGACTCTCTGAAAGGTCTCAGGGATGCCCAGTGATTGGTGGGCCACACTGAGGTCACGTGGCAACCTTGATTATGGTTTTATGATCTCAAAAGCTAGGCCTTTCCAAGCCATTACTAACACTCGTAGATTTTAGCATTTTTTTCTACTAAGTTATTCTTTAAGCAAAGTAATTCTACAGCAGCAGTGAGGCACAGCCATCTAAGAATACATGGCATTTAAATATAATGAAAAAACTCAAATTAGAGTAAATTTGAAGGCATTTGAACACACTCGGCACAGCTAGGGATCTCACTTAGTATTCTTCACTGGCCCTAGTTGCTGCTTCATCTACCACTGGTTTTCCAAATCAGCTCGAGGACATTTCTCTCAACGACTCTGAGTCATTACACCGCTGGTCAAAGTCTGCCAGCATCTCAAGTGAGGGCTTCTGGCACAATACTTTTCTCCTACCCTAAAGAGAACTCTACTGGCGGGAAGCTTTTACCTGCTGGCTTAAAATTAAGTAGAAAAAATACGCTGTTTGCTCTTTCATTTTTCCCAACCCTTAAAGACTCAGGCTCCTCTCTCATCTTATAGTCAAACAGAAAGGAGCTGTTATGAAGTAGAATGATCTAGTTACTCTATAGAAAATCCTGATGTTAGTCATTAAAACAAAGGAACAATTCCCCCGCCCCCCACCCACTACCCTGACTAGATCTTCCCTTTTTGATCAATAGCTTTAAATGTGCTTACATGTCACCATGCTCACAGTTCTGCATGAAAAATAAACACTCTAGTTTCCTGGTAACACTTACAGTCTGTCTAGTGACAGAAGCCTATTCATTGAAGGAACCAGGTCTTCTTTCTCCTTTTCTAAACATTCTCCCAAAATATTGTGCTTTATTCTGCCTTTTCTCTCTGTTACCAGGACAGTGCTGGGTACCGTAAAGAGCTAAAACAAGGCTAATCTTTTTTTTCATTGTTGTTAATCCTCACCCGAGGGTACTCTTCTATTCATTTTTAGAGAGAGTGGAAGGGAGGGAGGGGAAGTGAGGGAGAGAGAGACATCAGTGTGAGAGACATGTTGATTGGTTTCCTCCGACATGCTCCCCAACCGGGCCGGAGATGTAACCTGCAACCAGGTAGGGCCCTTGACCGGGAACCGAACCCGAGACGCTTCTTTGCCTGGGCCAACACTCTACCCACTGAGACACACCCACCAGGGCAAACAGTGATAATCTTTTGACTTACATTGACCCCACTGTCCACTACTGGGATTCAGATAGTTAGGGTAAAGGCCTTGTGGTTTCACCAGCTTATTCAGTACTGTCCGAATATTCATTACCTACAATAGAAAATAAAATGTTACTGGGAAAATTCAAAAAACCATTTTGGTGCCATTCTTCTCTCTTTCTTGATAATAGTTTTCCATATTAGAAAAAAAAAGTTGATGGAAGTTGATTTAAATGATGCAGAATTAGAACAAAGATAGTCGATATCAGCTTACAAAAATAACAGGCAGCAAGTGAACATAGTCACACTGATCTGCCACATGCCAGATGCTGTACAAGGAACTAGTGACGTTTCAGTAGATAAGCAAAGTCCATGCCGGTGGGATGAGAAAGACTTTGCATAAAGAAATAGCGTATCTGCAGTGTGAGGTAGTAAGTGCTATGGAGAAACACAGGATGGTAACAGGGCAGAAGGCTGTGGAGTGGTGAGCTGGGTGGGCTGGGGTGGCTGATGGAAGATTACTTGAGCAGACATTTGAAGAAACGAAGAAGCAAGCCATGCAGAAATTGGAGGAAGGGCAAGCAGGGTAGAGGGAGGAGCAAGGACAAAAGGCATGAAAAGAGAGTGGGTTGGGAGGACAGGAAGCAAAGGGGAGACGCAGGCCCTGCAGGCCACGAGGGCTTATGTTATGCTGGGGGTGATAACTGAAGACGTGTGTGTGTAACTGGTGTGACTGGGGTGCCAGAGAGGGAGTGGCAGTCAGGGGGCTACTGCACAGGCCAGGTGACAGATGATGGGTGCCTGGACCAGGGTGGCAGCAGACGGAACAGCACAGAGCCTAAGGGTTTCCTGATGCTTTGGAGCGGATGTTTACCAGGGAGGAACCAGGGTGAGCACTGGAGTTTGGGTCTGAGCCACTGGATGAACTGAGGTTTCAGTTACCCACATGTGAAGACTGGAATAGAAGCAGGTGTGGGGGCTGAGTCTGAGACATTTTAAGGGGGAGCTAGGAGACCCCTGCAGGGGTGGGGGACCTTTTTCTGCCAAAGGCCATGTGGATATTTATAACATCATTTGCAGGCCACAAAAAGTGATCAACTTAAAAATTAGCCTGTTGTATTTGGTCAAACATTTAATTAACTCACCCCTAATGCCTTGGCAGGACCAGACCAAATGATTTTGTGGGCCTCCTACGGCCCGAGGGCCATACATTCCCCACCTCTGCCTTAGTGAAATGCTGAATAGGTACTTGGATTTGGAGTCTGGAGGTCAGGGGACAGGTTGAGACTGAAACGATAACTTTGGAGTCAATAGCATATAGACAGCATGTAAACCCATGGGCAAAATGATGTATGGAGTGAGCAAAAAAGGAAGAGGCCCAGGGTGAACGAAGTTTTCTAATGTTTAGAGGTCGGTGCGACGAGGAGGGTCCCAGGCAGGAGAATGAGAAGCCACACCCAGGAAGGAAGGCGACAAGCCAGGGAGCACCTTGTGCCCGCTGCCACGGGCAGAGCGTCTCAGGGAGAGGGAGTGACCACGCACACCAAACGCTGAGAGGGCGAGGAAGACCAGGGGTGAGGATGAAGACTGGGTCTGCCAATGTGGCACTCACTGGTCACCGGGACAGGTGTGGCTGGGAGAATAGCTGGGCGGGAAAGCATTCAAGAAAGTGGGAGACAGAGAGTGAGGGTAACCAACAGGGACAACTCTTCCAAGGGATTCCGCTGTAACGAGGAGCAGAGAAGTGAGGTGGAAGTGAAGGGCAGTGTAGTGGGGTGAAAACGGATTTATTCAAATATCTATGTTTGTTTCTTAAAAATTAGAAATTAATTCAGTAGCTACTTTGCATTCATATAATACCCTGAGTTTAAAAAGCCTTTCACACACTTGGTTCTTATAGTCCATACAACTTTATATATTTTTAGATATGAAAACAGTTCGGAGAAAGTGAGTTGATTGAGGTGTAGCGAATCAGCCATAGAAGCCAGGCGCTCTCACGCTGAGCTAGAATCATGCATGGAAAGACTGTGAGCTCACAGCTGGTTAAAGGAAAGGCGCATGTAACAAAACTCCATACAGGGCTGCTATATTAAACTGGGTTGTTCTTTTCCACATCCAATATTATCAAATCTCTCAGCAGAGGATACTGTTTCTCACAAGCGATGCTTTGCAATGCAAGGCGTCGTGGAGAATCTCACCTTTTCAGCAAAGATGGGGTCTCCTGATAATTGGCTCAAGTGCATAAATTCCAAATGCAGGGTCCCAAATTCAGCCAGAATGCTGCTGCCGCCTGAGGCCCAGGGCCAGTTCCTTCCAATCCCACTAAAGAGGAGAATAGATAGAAGAGTTATGGGTCAGACTAATTTCCTATTTTTTCCACGGGCTCTACACAGTAGAAGTGAAAGGGACAGCTTTTGAATAATGTCTCCTTAGCTCATAGTCCACGCTGGATATTTGAAAGCATAGTTGTCTTTGACTGGGTACCAGTCTCAGGCTTTCACTTCTATTTCCAAATTGAAAATTGGTGTTGACTTAAGTCACAGAGAAGTTGCGATGTGCTTGCTGGTGGAGATGAACAGATAAACATTTTGGAAGGTACATGTGTCATATAAAGATGTATACACATTCCAAGCAGAATATTAAACGAAATCATACCAAAACATCCTCACCGGTTCCCAAATCCCACCTATAGAACTTCAACATTTTAATTAATTTTAGCCTGAGATTTCACGGACTTCTATAGACATTCACATGATATGCAGTTTTTTCTTGGGTATTGGATACATTTCAAAGATTCATTAGTAATCCACTTATACCACACTCTCTCCAAACCTTCCATTTACTGAACTTCCTTTCTTATGTTTCTCTTCATACCATTTTACCTATATCCTAAGTATATTTTCTAAGGATTTACTCATTCCCTGACATATTTAATCTATGCTTAAACATGTCAGCAAATTTATGTAATTCAAATTTAAAAGGGGTCAAAGGTAGGAGCTTCAAAAATGATTGCCTCTCATCTTGGAGAAATGCTCTTTAAAAAGAGTAAGTTCTAAATAGACACACACACACACACACAGAGGCTACTGAAACATGATCATACTCTTGGGTACAGTTTATTTCTGGAAAGCCACTTACACTGTCAAGACATAGGTAATAATTCAAATAAAGAATAAAGTCAATGATTCTCCTGACCAGTCAATTCCCTTGCAGAAATCTGAAAACCCACATTTTGGTTTTAGTTCAGATGCGCATTTATTAAATGCCTACTCTTTGCCACGGACTACACGTCATACTGGGTTGCAAGATGGCTATGATGAATAAATCACTCTTTTCTCAAAGACCTTTTAGTGTAACGGAAGAGAAAGATCTAAGCATAAGTAATTCCAACTGACTGTGGTAAATGCCAACGTAAATGTGTGTAGAGTTGCCCGAGCACCTAGAGCCAGGACATGAGATCCAACACAGTGAGGATCACAAAAGGCTTCTTCAAGGAGGGG
Organism: Myotis davidii; assembly: GCF_000327345.1. Classification (NCBI taxonomy): domain Eukaryota; kingdom Metazoa; phylum Chordata; class Mammalia; order Chiroptera; family Vespertilionidae; genus Myotis; species Myotis davidii. Next base: position 1,480,698 of record NW_006383010.1, read on the forward strand.
AGTCCTGAGTTGATTCTTGAAGGATAAGTAAGAAGCCGTAAGGAAAGAACGGAGAGAGGGAGAATGTGGACATGGAGACACACAGCAGAAGGGCTAGCTGGGAGCTGGAGGCAGCTGCAATACCTGTGAGTGGAGGACAGGAAAGGCAGCAGGAGAGAAGGCTACGGGTTCCACTGAGGCCATGTCTGAGTCTTGTGGGAGCCTCACTTCCCTTTCTTTCCAGTTTGGCCCCAGTTAAACAGTTCTTGGTGTCCCCTAGATCTGCTAACCCTTCTGTTTTTTCCTTATATTTTCACAGCTCTGGACAAAGCCTTCCAGCCTGCATGTCCTGCTGCAGGGCTGCCAAGGAAGGCTGAAGAAAGGAAAGCAACCTGGACATCTGGTTCGTGACTTCTAAGCTGGCCTCACCCTTATTCCTGATTTCTTTGTAGAGTGAGATCTCGACTTTGTTCCAAAACTCTGACTTATAGTACACCTAATAAAGAGTAAGCAAAAGAGGCCCTTGCTGGTTTGGCTCAGTGGATAGAGCGTTGGCTTGCAGACTGAAGGGTCCCAGGTTCGATTCTAGTCAGGGCCCATGCCCAGGTTGCAGGCTCAACCCACAGTAGGGGGCGTGCAGGAGGCAGCCAATCAATGATTCTCTCTCATCATCGATGTTTATAGCTCTTTCTCTCTCCCTTCCTCACTAAAATCAATAAAAATATATTTTAAAAAAGTAAGCAGAGAGATCTGAAAATCATTTATTTTAGAAATGCCTTATATTTATTAAGTTTTGAGAACATGAGTCAGTTTTTATTTTCATGGTTGACTTACATAGAAAGAACATCTAATCATCCAGATAAGAGGAACAGCTACATTAAAATTTTATTAACATATGGTACATGCACATAGTAATCGGTCATTAATATGTTGTCATGACATTATTTTTTATAGCCCAACCATTCTATCACTGACCAAAGTCAATAAGCACATTATGCAAAATTATAAATTTCTAGGTTCTAGAGAGACTATTAAGCCCAAAGCTGCAATGTACTAGTATGGTGGTGCCAGGAGAGGAGGGCATGATGACTTCATCTTGGAGAGGGAAGTGGACAGCATGCTGAGGAACCCAGCCCACTCCCAGGTCTCCAGGACTGGTTCTTTTCAGTGCAGGGTAGGAGAGAGTGTGGTGGCGCACTCAGATGGAAAACGTAAGCAGTACATACACACTAAACTACAATTCGAATTACTTTTGTATCCAGACATTTGTTCCCTGCTATTAATATGATAAGGCAAGAGAAAACCAGAGATATAATGAAAACTTTCAATATGTTTTTAAGCAAGTAAGATTTAAAAGGATTTTACATATAAACTCCTCCTTTGCACACATTCATATCAACAGGCAAACAGCCTTCTTTGCTATGACTGTTTAGTTACATAGGAGCAAGAACATTAAAAGCACTGACAAAGGATATATCATGGCAACAGAAAGAATGCTGAGTCTAGAATACATAATATGTTATATGAAAGGATGGCTTTCGATACCACGTTTTCAACCTACAGAATTAATGCATTTCAGTAAAATTATAAGATCAACAGTTGCACTGGTCAAAGAAGGGTTTTAAGAAACCAGAGAAAACATCATCATATCTAGGTATTAAATAAGGCCACTTGCCTTTTCTTAGGCAAAAGTTTAAAGACTTGGAGGTTGGCTTGGGTGAGGACATGGGGCACAGGCTATGGACCATCACAGCTAAAACGTGTGTGTGTGTCAGGGAGATGCACAGCACATGTGCAGTGAGTGAGAAGCAAGTTCTGGTTACTCACAGAATGAGTTCCAAGATCTTTCTTATCTTTAAAGTCTATGACTCTATTCAGGAGTCTATATATTTGCATGGCTCTAATATCTAAAGTGACATATATGGACAGTGGGCATTTGACACCAAAATGGTGGAGCTGTGACAAAGGGAAATGAATCCACAGAGAGTCTTGCTCCTTTGGTCTGGGGGTCAGGGTGCCCTGGGCATAGCATGATACAAAAGGTTAAGCTTTCTAGGCCTCTGGCTCAAAATGAGTCTCATCTGAAGGAATAGGGGATTTAAAATGTCTTGGACTTGACTCGGTGTGATGAATACACAATACAATATACAGATGATGTGTTATAGAGGTGTACGCATGAAACCTATATAATTTTATTAAGCAATGTCACCCCAATACATTCGATTAAAAATGTCTTTAACCTCAGTTCCCTTCTCACAGTATTTTAAAGGCAGTCCTAGTGTTCTTTAACTATTTTGTCTTTATTTTATCAACACTAATACTATTTAAAAAATACTTTAAAGATAAAGTAACAGTTTGTTTTCAGAATCTATTAGTTCCACAAGGCAGGCATGAAAGAAAAGAATATTTTATTAATATTCCAAATGGTGTTACAATGACTGCACTTTAAGCCCAAACCATGAGTCAGCATATGGAAATGTATACACAAAAAGGCAATTAGCACGATCTGGGGAGCTGCCAAGTGTTTGTTTTGGTTCAAGGAATCCTGGGAAAGAACTTCAGGCTTTTGTGTCACTATAATTTCATTTCTTTCTGTTTCCTCCAATCTCCAGTTTTCCCATTTTAATTTGGAGTGGCATTTAATTTTGGAGTGACACTTGAACAGCATGGGTTTGAACTGCAGGGATCCACTTATATTCATATTTTTTTCAATAAATTCTGTAAATGTATTTTCTCTTCCTTATGATTTCCTTATAATAACATTTTCTTTTTTCTATCTGACTTTATTGCAAGACTACAGTACAAAATACATATAACATATAAAATGTGTTCATCAACTGTCTATGTTATCCATAAAGCTTCTAGTCAATAGTGTAGACTATTAGTAATTAAGGTTTTAGGGAGTCAAAAGTTACATGTGGATTTTCGACTGCATGGGGGGTTGGCATCCCTAACCGCCACATTGTTCAAGGTCAAATATGTGTGTCAAGTTTTCATTTAATTTAAATTTCCAGTAGTCTACAAAGGTAATAGTTCTTTGAAAACAAAACATCAAAAGGAAAAATAACTGATTTTGGAAACTACAATTAGAATCATGTCTTCAAAAATGGAGTCACTATGAATCTTTTGAAAACGTGAAATACTATTTTATTCTTTAGAGTCTTAATTTGAATGTAGTTTATTAGCAGTGCAAGTATACTGCACTCAAAATAAGAAGGTATAATTTTTTACTGACCTCATAGCTTGATAAGCAATGGGCATTATATCTTTTTCCTTCTCTCTCCCAGGAATGGTTAATAGCACCAAAGAAAGGAACTACAATACTAATGACACTTTTCTACTCAAGGCTGAATTCCATGGGAAAGCTGCTAACTCTTTTGCCAGCGCTTGAAATGAGTCAAATAGCCAGAGGGTTGTTCTAAATTGATGGTATATATCTTCAAAATAATCTTACATTGAGGTACCTAAAGTTTTGTTATAGTTATTGCCCATTTGTATCTTTAATAAATACATTTGGCTACTCAGTATAATCGAATGCAGCAAAAAAACAAAACAAAACATTTACAGAACTGAAACAATTCCAAAAAGCCAGATGAATATATAAATAAAGCATTAAAGAGTTGTAAAGTCTCAATTAGCTCTGACTTTCAAATTTGCTTTTCCTTGCTGCTTGCTATTCTATGCAAAATGGGAAATGGGCCAATAAAAATTTTCTTGAGGATTCATGCCTGGATAATTTCTGATTAGCTGAGGAGTAAACAAACTCCCTTCAAGGTCAGAGTAGGGAATACAGCTTACTCCCTGGGGGGTAATAGAGTTTAACAAGTTTTAGGAGAAAAATGTCCCTCACGTTCTGTGTATTACGGTAAAGCCTTACTTATATATGCAAACGGAGAGGCACACATGGGTATTTATTTCAAAAGAGCAGGTAACTTAATATTATCCCTTCTGGGTTTTAGCACAAATTAGAAAAGACTAATTAGAAAGTTCATAAATGATTGCTCCCTTTAACTGTATTCCCAAAGCTCAGTGATGTTGAGCGTAAGTGATTTCGTCGTCGCTCATTACAAATACCTCTTTCCTGAAAGGTTCACGCAGAACCATTCTTTCAGGTTTGTGGTCTAGAACCCCACTAAGAGTGGAGCCAACAGTTGCAGGGGCTGGTGTTCAAAAACTAGCCAAGATTCTACTGTAGGCCGCCCTAGGAAAGGTAGACTTCAGAGAACTACTTCCCCAAGGTCTATGCCATGGGGAAAGGAAAAGGCGAATAAGGGCGGCCGTTTGATCACATTGATTCATAATCTACAGCTCACTACCTCTGAACAGCAGCATGTGGGCGAAATCTCCAAAGGATTCTCATATTTACATTTTTTAACAAAGAGCCAAAATAACATTTTTAAAATTACCATATCTTGCTTCGTATTATGGGTATTTTATACAGGACTGAAATGGAATACTTTCATTTTAGTTTATTCTCGCTCTCCATACTGCTGCCCTTGTATCTGACTATCAAAGATTGTGTTAGTTTATTCTCACCCTTAATACGGTGGTCCCTGTATCTGGCTGTTGAGGATTGGAGGAGAGGCTGGGAGTTATAAAGCCTGAGACGGTGAGAAGTCCTCTCTAATTCTGTAAATAATCTGCTCATCAGTCCAATGATGCCAAAATTCTGTTTTCTAGTTGTCCTTTGGGTTAGATCTCCTTGGCTACCATAATCAACAGACTGCAATAATTGAATGTGGCTTCTGCCCAGTTTTATAGGCAAACTGGGATATCCTATCAACAGTACTGATGAGAAAGCATTTCAGTGCATGTAGGGTGTGCAGGCATGCAAACACATTCACTTTACTAAACTTAAAAACAAATCATATTCTATATATTGTTTTAAATATACACTACATTTTTCATGAACATGCCCTGTGCCAATCAATGTATATTATTATTGTTGAATGCATAGTATCTGATTGGATAAATTCTAATTTATTTAAACATACCCCTACTATAGGACATTCAGTCTAATTTATTTATTTTTGCCACTATAAACAATTTAGCAGTATGTCTAGTTCTTTTTTTTTAAGTGAACTTATATTCACACAAAAATATCTACATAGGAACCAGCTGGAAGATGTTAGTTTATTTGTCTGAACTGATAATGGGGATGGATTTGGGGATGTGTATTGGAGGCATAAATGTCCATTGTGGAGTTGTTTCTCTTTACGGTTTGGGCCTGCTAAGTTCCATTTGGTAGCCTCTAGAATTCCTGGGATATCTCAGATCCATTGCTGTAAATCACTGCATCACATCGCTTAACACCAGGGAGGGAGGCTACAGACAAGCATTTTTATCCAGACACTTTTCTAAAAACCTCAGGATAAACAGGAGCACAGTACAGCCCATCTTCAGAAATGGTAATCCACTAATATTAATTTGCCAGACATCCCCTTCCTTTGGTTTTATATACATTTGCTCCGTTGTTGTAAGAGTTTAACACAAATCATCATTAAAAAACATTAATTAAGATTCAAGACTTTAGTAAAATTGGGCTGTTTATTCATCTCTTTGTCTGCCTTTCATTCGATGGGTCTATGACTCACCTTTGGATCAAACTAAATGCAATTAGCACAGACCCCGGCTTGTAATTCTCCAGATTCTGTCCTACAGTCTTTCAGGAACCAGAATGTCCAGGACTGCTCTCTTCTTCCAGTCAAAGATCCTAGGGACTGACTGGCTGATACACTGTGTAATCCCTAAGTCCAGGGCTGTGTCAAGAAACAGAGGCACTTGATACATGTTTCATTTAATAAAATTAAAAAATAATAATGAAAGTGTTGTGTCATTGGTTTTCACCGCTAACATGTGTGAATCATTTAATCTTATATTAGTGTCACCATATAGCTCTCTTATAGTCAATTTAAAAAAAACCCATCCATTCTAGCCCGGCCAGCATGGCTCAGTGGTTGAGCATTGACCTATGAACCAGGAAGTCACGGTTCGATTCCAGGTCAGGGAACATGCCCGGGTTGCAGCCCCGATCCTCAGCATAGGGCATGCAGGAGGCAGCCGATCAATGATTCTCTTTCATTATTGATGTTTTTATCTCTCTCACTCTCTCTTCCTTCCTCTCTGAAATCAATAAAAATATATTAAAAGAAAACATTCTTTCTAGGCTGATCACATAGGTTACTATCACAAACTTGAAGTGGTCTGAAGTTGTGTTTTCCCAGAGTTATGGCGAAATAAGGAGAATAAGGACAGGATGGTAAATTTTTATGAAGGCTACATTTTATTCAATTGAAATGATTGTCTTTTTTGTCCTTCCCATTTTTGTGATGTCAGGCTGATCTTTTTTCATTAAAATGAAAGAATGATAGTAGATAGTAGGTAATTTTTCTTTTCTGGTGTCTTTTATTTTTAATGAGATAAAAACATTGGCAACTAAGGCTAGCTTCTCAACAATTAGGAAACTACTTGGCCCAGGAGCTAAATCTTTGGCACCATTGACCTTAAGATGCAGCTAAAGCTACGGAGCAATTACTAATGGAAAAGAACATCTTACTATCCATTATGCCATAACTAATGTAAGCTTCTGGCAGAAATTCTGAGGTAGGAAAGAGTAACATTCAATGATTTTGTTCAACGTGTTAAGAGATGAGCATTTTGCGGGTATCTTGCCAAACTCAGCAAGTAAGATTGAGTCAGTGAGTCAACCATACTTTACTGAGTGCTTACATGTGCCAGGTACTGTGGAGGGCACCCATCAAACACTATAGGGAACCTGCTAAGGTTCTTTTAATGGTCAAGATCATCTGCTCTGAAATTTTGGAGCTTTGGGGCATCAATTGCAACTCAATTAAACTTTTGTTCAGGCACTTGAGTAGAGGTAAAACAGTTTTTTCTGGAGAACAATTTCTGTTTTTCCTATGGGCATTCCTTAGAGGTCTTTAGGGAAGATATCAAGTGGGTCTAATTAACTTTTAATAAAAGAAAGTGAACTTTGTCTGATTGGTATCTGAAACACAGTGATATCACAGGATGACATTCAGCAGATCCTCACTGTAGGTTTGTTTCCAGATATTAAACTACTTGGGAGTAATTGGGGAAGATTCATCCCCTGATGCTAAATAAATTAGTTATCATTATACTTCAGAGTAGGCAATAAATTGCAAAATCAGTAAACTAAACGCTAAATTGAGAAGCCTGTAGTGGGAAAATGTTGCTAAATGCTACAAATGCTATTAAAATTCCCAAATGATAAATTAACAGCAAGAAAGTTTAAGAAAATAGATGATGTCTAGGTAATCAGGGCCAATAATTAGTGTGTTGTGTTAAGCTGCATCATGTAAATTCAAGACAATTCTCTTAACATCTTAAGAAAGTTAGACAGTTAATTAAACCACCTTATTATTTAAAATGCTAGCTTTTCTTAGTTTTGAGCTTTTACGTTAAGAAATATCACATAAACAAAAATGTGTGCATAGCTTGTGGTTAGAACAGATTCAGGATCACTGGAAAAAGGTGATGGAGAATAGAGCTATCATGCTCCTTCATTCTCATTTTCCTGCCTTCTGCCTACAAATTATGGTTTGCAGTGATTCTCAACCTTCCTAATGCCGCGACCCTTTCATACAGTTCCTCATGTTGTGGTGACCCCCAATTTCATTGTTACAAATTGAACATAATTAAAGCATAGTGATTAATCACAAAAACAATATGTAATTATACATGTGTTTTCCGATGGTCTTAGGCGACCCCTGTGAAAGGGTCGTTTGACCCCCAAAGGGGTCGCAACCCATAGGTTGAGAACCGCTGGTTTAGAGCCTGTGGAAGACTGTGTTATGAAGCAGTGTAGCAACTAAAGTTTTAAAGATATAAAGATTAGAAAAAGCATGACAAAAGAATAAAGAGGATAATGGAGACTAAAGAATAAGAGGAAGACTAGGTTGCTGAGGAAAACTCAACAATGAAGACAGATATCCTCAACAGAATATGAGCTACTTCAAGGAAAACACTGTCTATTCTGTTTTGGCCCTCAGTGACTCCTGCTTATAAAATATAGGCACTGCAAAGCGTAATCTGCCTGTAATAAGCTCCATGCTGCCTGGTGACACCTCTCTTACTTAACTTTCTACCTGCTTGAACACATCTCCCTAGCTGTAGAATATGTCCTAAATGCAGAGGTACGATTCTGTTTCTTTTACCACATCACCTCAAATAGATTTTTGCATAGTAGATGCCATAATTTGTTGGTTGTTGCATTTATATATGGAAGCAACAAATCCCTTTCAAACATAACTATAATTCATATATATATATATACTTTTAAATTCAGGAAATACTCTAAGCAAGTTTTATTACTTCTGGTTAAAATAGTTTATATGTATTTATGTTTTCCTTTTGCTTACATGTTTATTTATTTTTAGTAATTAGATTCTTTATTTTATAGGGAAAAAATCTGAAAAATGTAACTCAACTATCATCTTCTGCAAAATAAGAATAATCAAAATGGGTAGCTCACATGGTTTCAACTTTTGTTAACCTCCTAATGCTGATATTTATACTAAAAAGTATTTCAAAGTATGGTTGACCTTTGAACCACAGGAGTTTGAATGGTGTGGGTCCACTTATACCAGGATTTTTTTTTTAATAAATACTGTAAATGTATTTTCTTTTCCTTAAGATTTTTTTAATAACTTTTTTCTAGCTTACTTTATTAAAGAATACAGTATATAACACATACAAAATATGTGTTAATCAACTATTTACATGATTGGTAAGACTTTCGGTCAACAGTCTGTTATTAGTAGTTAAGTTTTTGGGAGTTAAAAGTTGCACGTGGATTTTCAGCTGTGTGTGGGGATAGGCAACCCTCACCCCCATGTTGTTCAAGGGCCACCTGTACTAAGTAAATGGTTGGTGGGACTTTGACAGTAAAACTACCTATTTCCTAGCAGACATATTCAAAATATACGAGTGTCGACCGACATGAATAACTGTAGCTTTAAAAAAAACCTTTATTATGTAATGTCTGTTAGCTCTGTAAAACGAAAACATCAATACAGTAACTTGAGACCACACATTCATTCCTATTTTACCTTTAAGGAAATACTTAGATAAATAAGTGCTCTCATAAAAAGTTGTAGCTTGTGGTAACTTTAATTTGCTGGAGAACATTTATAAAGCTAAAAAAATGAAAACATCAAAATAGTATTTTGAAATGACAAATACCAACCACATTCATTTTCCATTTAGGAAAAGGAAGAGAGGAAAAACCCTTCCTCCTTTGCTTCCTGCCTCTGGCGTTCAGGGTCCCGCTGCAGGGAGGGGCAGCGCTGCCTGCAGGCTCAGAGCACTGTGGGCAGTAACTGCTGGTCCTCACCAGCTGAGGGCAGAGTTTGGTGATTCGTGAAGAGAACCTCAGAGAGACAGAGGGATCTGGAATTGATGGGGAGGGGATGAACTTAGGACAAACTATGCCGGAGTAAGTAAGACCAGACTTGCCTCACACATCTAGTCGGAAACGAACTGCTGTGAAATCATGCAATGAGCTGGTAGGAGGATTCCAGAGTTTTACGGATCGGGGTTTTCTTGGTACAAAATACATCTCACAGCTTTGATGAGTGCCTTCTCTTTCCTTAAATGTCAATTTCAGAACAATAACCCTGTTTATGAGCTATTTCTCCCCTGATTCCAAATGAAAAATGCTCTCTTGGGTCCCATGGGCAAAATGCACATCACTTACTTCAGTTAATAGTGAAACGCCAACGTGAAGCACAGCGCGGTTATCCTGCAATAGGAAGGGCTACGAAGAAAGTGAAAGAGGGTGGTGTGGCCGTCTGAAGGAGGGCGTCTTCATTTATTTTTTATTTATTTATAAATTAAATCTTTATTGTTCAGATTATTACAGTTAGGAGAGCGTCTTTAGAAGGGCTTCTCGGAGAGATCTCACTGAAGCGGAGATCTTCAAGCTGAGACCAGCGAGACAAAGAAAGAAGCACCTGTCAGTGAAGACCTGGGGTGGCTCCGCCAGTGCCCTAAGGTGGGCATGACTCTACGAAGCATGAAAACGGAGGGACAGTCAGTGAAGGGACTCTCTGACAGGAACCCTGGAGAGCTGATAGGGGGCAGATCACACAGGACCTGTAGGCCAGAGCAAGCATTTGGATTTATTCTAAGTGCAATGGGAAGTCACGCAAAGGTTTTAAACAGGAGGCGATAAGATCTGATTTGCACATTTAAAGTTCACTCTGGACACTGTGGGAAGAGATGATTATATGAGAGCAGCTCTGAAGTCAGCTAGCAAACGGGTCTCCAGGCCAAAGGCAGGTGGTGGTCTGAACAGGGGACAACAGTAGAGAGAGACAGATGTGGGAGGATTCAGGGTATGTCTGGATGTAAGAGTCGTCAGGAAGAACTGGATTTGGGGATGAGGGAAGACAGAAATTAAAGATGATTTCTAGGTTTTTTTTGGCTTTAGCAGCTGTGTGGTTATTGGTGCTATTTAAGAATATGAGAAAGACTGGAATGGCCATGATAAAGGAAAGTATGAGTTCTGTTTTCAGTTTTTGCTCTAAGAACCATAAGTAGCAATTATAAGAAAAAAATAATTTTAATTTTCCTTTCTTAGTTTCTTATAAAGATCAATTTATTTAACTCAAAAAACTCTTTTGTGCAATGGCTTTTCTAAATTAATTTTTAAAATCTAAAAATATACATAAGGAAAAAAATTGAAAACATACAAAAGATTATGTCATGGAAAGGAATTGCCTCATATTCCAGATTCCATTATTATAGCTCAGAGTAAAAACAATTAATTAACTCATATCTCTTCCAAAATTTCTTAGTGCATGGTCATTAGACAAAATTAAAACAACCACCAAATGAAAGAATACTATACATATTGTTATATACTTCGTGTTTCATGAAAACGTAAAATATCTTGGTGCTCTGCCTCATTACAGCTGGCTAGTATGCCTGTGTGTGTGTGTGTGTATGTGTGTGTATGTGTGTGTGTGTGTGTGTTGGGGGGTGTGCAGTGACTTATTCAATCACTTTTCTTTTGCCTCAAGTTCTGCTATTATAAACAATGCTACAAATTCTTGAGTAGATCTCCTGGATGAAATCCTACAAGTGGAATTTCCAGGTTATAAATGTGTATTTAAATTTAATAAACACCATCTGATCACCTTCTATAGAGTTTGCCCCAAGGCATACTCT
>NW_006383010.1:1493357-1494208 GCF_000327345.1 Myotis davidii
ATCTACTTCTGAATATCCATATGCACAGGAAATTAGTGAAGATTATTCACTTAAAATATCCTCTGCTAGAGGAGTACTTTTTTTTTTTTATCACAACATTCATTTTCAGAATTATTTCCAAATCTTTCTTAGGCCCAAACTTGCTCATTATGCCAACTACTTTACCATAGACAATAGGTAATGTTTGTAAAAGGACATTATGATTTCTAGAGCTGCTGATCCAATCAACTAAACCAGTGGGTTAAACCAGGGGTCCTCAAACTTTTTAAACAGGGGGCCAGTTCACTGTCCCTCAGACCGCTGGAGGGCCGGACTATAGTTTAAAAAAAAACTATGAACAAATTCCTATGCACACTGTACATATCTTATTTGGAAGTAAAAGAACAAAACGGGAAATACAATATTTGTATTTGCATGTGGCCCGCGGGCCATAGTTTGAGGAGCAATAGGTAATGTTTCTAAAAGGACATTATGGTTTCTAGAGCTGCTGATCCAATCAACTAAACCAATGGGTTAAACCAACTGGCAGTGTAAACCTTAATTATGAAGGGTAAATATTTGATAACTCAGGAATTTATAGCACTTGGTCAGCCTGAAGAAACTATGGTCTAAAATAATTTTTGAAATTAACCTAAGTCTAAAATCTAATTAAAAGTACCCTCATGTATGACCTTCAGCGAGGTGGCAGGGATTGCACATATTTTCGACAATGTGTGCTCCACTCTTCACGTACACTGACAACGATGAATACATCTCCACCCGTTTCACATCAGTAGTAGCTGACTAAACACTGTTAAGACCATATCTTATTTCATTTCTAAGATATTCAGACTCATTTAAAAAACTTTATT
>NW_006383010.1:1494313-1494687 GCF_000327345.1 Myotis davidii
CTATGACCTTCAGCGAGGTGGCAGGGACTGCACATAGTTTCGACAATGTGTGCTACACTCTTCACGCACACTGACAACGATGAATACATACAATGGTACTACATACCATTTCAAATCAGTAGTAGCTGACTAAACACTGTTAAGACCATATCTTATTTCATTTCTAAGATATTCAGACTCATTTAAAAAACTTTATTAATAAAAATTTCAAGATACAAAGTAAAGCAGAAGTTCAATAAATTATATCTCAATAAAGTAGTTTTTTAAAGAGGGGAGGGAATAAACATAAAACATATTCTAAAGTATCTTCTGTTTTCTAAAGTGGAATATAAATATTTTCTATGTATTCTTAGTACTGAAATGAAAGGATAATA
>NW_006383010.1:1494859-1499842 GCF_000327345.1 Myotis davidii
TGGATATCTAACAAGGGAAAGGATAAAAATTATTGCCTATTTAGAAGATCTAATAGTAGACAGCTATTAAAGATTATGTTATATGAAAAGTTTAATAACACAACGAATTCTTTGTAACACATCTCTTTTCCATTGATTTTTTTAGAGAGAGTGGAAGGGAGGAAAGAGACACAGATATGAGAGAGACACATATTTGGTGGTCTTACGCACATGCCCTGACTGGGGCCAGGGATCAAGCCTGCAATAGAGGTGTGTGCTTTTGACCAGGAATCAAACCCTTGACCCTTACAGCAGTTCTCAACCTGTGGGTTGCGAACAATGAAAATACATCCTGCATATCAGGTATTTACATTACGATTCATAACAGTAGCAAAATTACAGTTATGAAGTAGCAATGAACATAATTTTATGGTTGGGGGTCACCAGAAAAAAAGAACTGTATTAAAGGGTTGCGGCATTAGGAAGATTGAGAACCACCGCTAGGCTGACGCTCTAAGCACTGACACTCTAACCGGCTAGGGCATAATACATTTTTTTTTTAAATTCACGATTGCTGGCTTCTAGTAATGGTAAAGGGAATTGGTTGGCAAATACTCCCATAAGTAACAATTATAAAATCTATAGTGTGTGTGTGTGTGTGTGTGTGTGTGTGTGTATGTGTATTTTTTTTAAACCAAATAAACTTGGTTAAAAGCAGTTTTAAAAGTGACCAAAAGCAAGCATAAACTAAGTGCTAACCAGAGGAACATTTATCTCTGCGAGACAGAACTGCTCTAGCTGAGATCTGTGAGTTTGCTGCTTCGTCTGACCCAGGTACTCCTGAATCCACGACTGACTCAGGAGACAGCAAGCTAGAGCCTTAGTGATTTCCTGTGCCAGAGGACTGAGCCAGTGATGGCCTGCCACAAACTTTGCCCAGATCCTGACTGGATGCTACACTGCACAGGTAGATGAAAGGTCCCCAGGAGGTCAGGTTAGAAACAACCACAGCTGGAAACTGAAAGAACTGAACAGAAATCTCAGCTGTAGTGCACTGCAGAGGAGACAGCGTTTATGGGTAGAGTCCAAGAGAGTTAGGTACTTGCTCACAACAAGATTCTCCGATGCATGTTACACATAGAGAGTTCCAACCTATATTGGTAATGTCTAACTTTTAACCAAAAATTACTAAATATTCAAAGAAACAGGAAAATGGGATGCATGCTCTGAAAGAGGTAGTTAAATGAAATGAAACTGACCCTGAGTGGGTCTATCAGGGGTGGGCAAACTTTTTGACTCGAGGGCCACAATGGGTTCTTAAACTGGACCGGAGGGCCGGAACAAAAGCATGGATGGAGTGTTTGTGTGAACTAATATAAATTCAAAGTAAACATCATTACATAAAAGGGTACGGTCTTTTTTTTTTTTTAGTTTTATTCATTTCAAACGGGCCGGATCCGGCCCGCGGGCCGTAGTTTGCCCTCGGCTGGTCTAGATGCTGATTTAGCAAAGACTTCAAAGCAACAGGTTAAACACACTCAAAGATGTAAAGAAAAATGTGCCAAAGAAATGGGTAGGAGAAACAGTAAACTTGAAGGTATCAATAAATCTGATCATACCTGAATAGAGAGAAAATAGATTAAATATAACTGAACAGAACTCCTAATAGAGATCAAACAGAAGTGTAACTGAAGTTCCAGAAGAAGAGTGGAAGAAAGTCAGAGGGACAAGGACAAGAACCATATGGTTTCCCTCATATGTCGGATATAAAACAGGAAGCAACAAACAAACAAACTCATAGACACAGCAACACATGATGGTTACCAGAGGGGAAGGGAGGTAGGAAGAGGAGGAAGAAGGTAAAAGGATTCAAATATATACAGACTATGGGTGGTGAGCACCCAGGCAATATACAGATGATGTATTATAGAACCAAATACTTGAAACATATATAATGTTATTTACCAATGTTACCCAAATAAATTCAATTTAAAAACAAAAGTGTAGCCCTAGCCAGTTTGGCTCAGTGGCTAGAGTGTTGCCTTGCGGGCTGAAGGGTCTCAGGTTCGATTCTGGTCAAGGGCACATGCCCGGGTTGCGGGCTCAATCCCTAGTCGGGGATGTGCAGGAAGCAGCCCATCAATGACTCTCTCTCATCATTGACGTTTCTATCTCTCTCCCTCTCCCTTCCTCTCTAAAATCAATAAAAAAATATTTTTAAAAAAGTGTATAATATCATTGTTGTCTCTTTCAAAATGAAAAGTAAGTGATACATAATAGGGTGTTTACACTACATTGAAACTCTATAATCAGAAGAAAAGAAACTATAACATTTATTTAAAATAATAAACATAAAGGTTAATTTGTTCATTAAGATAAGAGTTCATTACATACAGAGAACACATCTGTAGCATCCCACGACTACACTTTTAAATGCTTAGGAAACCCAAATTTTTCCCAATATGTGAAAATACTTATTGGAGTAAAAAGGGAGACAAAAAGTTGCCTGGTTTTCTAGCTCTCAGCTTAACATATTCAACTGAAAGTTAATGTTGGAAAACTAAACTTTTCAGACTTGTGAAGGTGACATGGTTCAGAGGGACCCTAGTAATACAACTTGGTGGTAATTATGTACAATTATTCACCAGTCTATTTTATCTAGGAGGCCCACAGATAAAATCTTCACGTCTCTACATGGTGGGGAGGATGAGGTGTTGATGAGTAGGTTGTGTGAAAGATGAAGAGATAAGGACTGATGCCTTCAAAATTCAAGACAAGGTGGGAGAGAAGACCAAAAGGCCTTTTTTGCTGAGCTGAGGGCCTGGCCAATGTACTGAAGTATGAGTGCTTACTTCACAGAGAAATGCATTCTCTCTTCCTAATTAGCTAAGACTCACTGAACACAGTTTCAAATTTTGATCATATTATTACAAACACCAGGAGACAGTACCGAAGTAGAGCAGTCACTAAGATGGCAGGAAGGCAGACACACTGCTCCTAACAAGGCTTAAAAGAATTCAGTGTATATTCTAGAAGAGGAGATGAAGGGAGGATTTGCACAATCCTAGTTTTTATATCCAGATAAAGAAGATGGTATGCATATGATTTTTCACTTTTAACCTGTTAGAGGTGATTCTATTTGTTTACATTTACTTTTACCCTTAAGTAGTGAAAATGAGCTTAACAGGTTGTTGGTATATATCAAAGCCTAGGGTTACTGGTGAAATTTAATTCCAACCAGACCCTTGGAGAAGTTCTTTAATAACCTGGTAGTGCTTAATAATCAACATAGTACAAAAAGACAAACCCAGCGCTAGCCTACAGTGGCAGTAAAATATTTGGACAGATTTCCCTGTCTTTCTATCATGTATGAGGAAATTTAAAAGCCATAAACTTATTTTTTTTGTTCCAATAGTTCTGAACTATTTTTTAAAATTACAGAGTTGAATATGCATGCTTGTGCCACACTAGATTAAATCAAATTAATGAAACTTTAAAAATATACATATATTTGGAACTCCTATGTAGACTACAAAGAATTGTAATGTATAAGGCATTAATATATTACATTGTCTGGTGCCTATAGCTTGTACATTCACAATTCCTCTTGCTTTCCATCTCCTCCCCTCTACAGACTTTTCCTTTAGCATCAACATAATAATAAATGTATTTTGTAGCACCGTTTTAGTTTGAAAAGAGACCTAGACTTTACTGTCTTTAGAAAAACATTAAAAGCAAATTTATTATTTTTATAGATTATTCTCTACAGTTTATATGTACTTGCTATGTAAATTCTATAAATTTCAGTTTTTGAAACTTCTTTTTTAAATATAAATATGAAATCACCATTCTCTTGGTCACAGGCCCCAGAAATATAGATTAGCCAATTTTGTCATTTGAACCCTTTGAATTTAGTTAAACTTTTGCATTCCAGCACCAAATACGTTGTTCATTTTAAACCATCATTCTTTCAGTACAGACTGACACTCTTGTTCATATTTTTGGCTTACCAAATCAATATTAAAAATTAATGTCTTCAAGCACGTTCTGACCTACTGCATATTAAAACCAATAACTCATCTAAGAAAAGCTCTTGATCTAATTAAAAACCTTTGCAGGCATACTTCCTCCCTTGGCCCACTTTAAAGTGGAAAAACTTCATACATATAAAGAAGAATGTGCCACAAGACTGTTCAGTGTTATAACATTTAAATCTGGTCAAAACTAATTTAGAACTTCCACTGAAACCAATTTAAAAAAGATTCTCAAGAGTAATCTAAAAAGGATCAAAGTCCACATAATATAATGAGACAATATGCCCATTATGAACTGCTAAATGATAAGACCCTTGCCTGGGCTTGATAAGCTAAGTGACACTTAGATACGTATTGTTTATGGCAGTAACCTTTGAAGCCGAATGCAAGATTCTTAATTAGAGTGCAGGAGGAAACTATCAAAGCTGTTACTTCTGAATTTTTTTTTTAATCTAAAAGTAAGAAAAAAACTGCTTTATTAAATTAAATACTCAGATAGACCCAGCTCCCCTCCCTTGGTGCTTATGTGAAAGGTTTTATATAAAAGATACCCAGAGGTTCTTGTAGAGATTACAGCACAATGAGCAGAGGTTGGCAGCGGGACTCCCACTGTTCTATGGCTTTCAGAGACTTTTGATGCACAGTCCCCCTCGCTATCTGTGGGACACTGGTTCCAGGACCCCCTCTTGAACACCAAAATCCAGGGATGTTCAAGTCCCTTATATAAAACTAGGGGCCCGGTGCACGAAATTCGTGCACTGGGTGTGTGTGTGGGGGGAGTGTCCCTCAGCCCAGCCTGCCCCCTCTCACATACTGGGAGCCCTCAGGCGTTGACCCCCATCACCCTCCAATTGCAGGATCGGCCCCTTGCCCAGGCCTGACGCCTCTACCAGAGGCGTCAGGCCTGGGCAGGGGACCCTCATTTCCCCCCATCACTGGTTCTGCCCCCACCCCACGCCCGATGCCCCTC
>NW_006383010.1:1499887-1524722 GCF_000327345.1 Myotis davidii
CCCATCACCCTCCAAGCGCAGGATCGGCCCCTAGCCCAGGCCTGACGCCTCTGCCTGAGGCGTCAGGCCTGGGCAGGGGACCCTCATTTCCCCCCATCACTGGTTCTGCCCCCAGCCCAGGCCTGATGCCTCTGGCCCAGGCATCAGGCCTGGGCAGGGGCCCCCCAGCCCCTCCGATTGCTGGCTCTGCCCCTTGCCCAGGCCTAACGCCTCTGGCCTAGGCATCCGGCCCAGGCAGTGGGGACCTGCAGTGGCAGCGGCCCCGTGATCGTGGGCTTCGCTTTAGGCCCAGGGAAGGGACCTAGCTCCTGGGACTGCCAGCTTCGACCGTGCCCAGCTCCCATCGCTGGCTCTACCCCTACTTCCTGCTACCACTGGTCAGGGTGGAAAAGGCACCTGATTCTCCGATCATAGCTGGGGGGCAGGGCAAAGGCCCCCAGCCCTTAGCTCCCCCCTGGGTTTCCAATCACTGTCAGTGGCACGGGGCTTCTTCCTGCTTTCCCTTTCGCCTCCCTGCATTGTGTCTACATATGCAAATTAAGTGCCAATCTTAGTTGGCAGTTAATTTGCATATATCCCTGATTAGCCAATGAAAAGGGTAGCATCGTACGCCAATTACCATTTTTCTCTTTTATTAGTGTAGATGAGGCAGTGTTTGCATATAACATATGCATATTCATCAGTGTACTTCTAATCATCTCTAAATTACCTATAATGCCTAATGTAATGTCAATGCTACATACATACTTTTTATACTGTATTGTTTAGGAAATAATGTCAAGAAAAAAAGTTTATACATGTTAAGTACATTAGCAACCATCGTAGACCTACATGTCAGCAGCAACGAAACATTTTATTTTTGCTCAGCAGTTGGTCGAATCTGTGAATTCGGAACCTACAGAAATGAGGGCTAAATACATTAGGGTTTATGAGCTATAGAAGTTCACGGATACAATTAATTTTAAAACCCAAGACCTTTAAATAGAATAATTACAATGCGTTGTAAAGAGGTATAGGGTGATCTTGAAAATATTTTGCGCCAAAAGAGATTTTCTGATTGTCTCGAGGCAAAGTATTCAATCAAGAGCTGACACTTCACACAAAGAATATGCCCCGATGTACTGATGTTTTCTGGGACAAGTGGTTGTCAGGAGTATGCTACCTAACAGATTATTTTTTTAAAAGTAGAAAAATAAAAGAAATAGAAAGAATACAACATACTTAGTCTGCCACTTGAAGATAAAGGTGACAATTTAACATGAATTTTAAAAAACTGAATTTTAAAGAAACATTTAGAAAAAAATCATTTTGAAATTTGATGTTTATGAAAATACCTGTGAAAGTGGTTCACCTTTAATACTCGTACTTGTCTCAAACTTGAGAATGGAATTTTGTATCCTGCTTTAAAATCTTTCAAAGGAACAAACGATGATATCAGGAAAAATTTAAATTTTCTAGCGGAATTACAAACATATCCTTTGCATAAGTGAAAAGCGTGATTTAAAACAAACAGCATGTTTTAGGAAGGTCGGTCAACACCACACTTCTCTCATCAATATAACTTCCCATCTTTTTCACCTGGACAGAATTCAAATCAAGTTTTGGATATTTTTCCATTGACTTTTAGACAGAGTGGAAGAGAGGGAAAGACAGAGAGAAATATCGATGTGAGAGAAATACATCGATTGGTTGCCTCCTGCATGTGCCTGCAACTGAGGTACCTGCCCTTGACCAGAATTGAACCTGGGACCCTTCAGCCCTCTATCCACTGAGCCAAACTGGCTAGGGACAAACCAAGTTCTGAAATAACACAGAACAAGAACTTTGAATCACTCACTGTATCACAATCATTAAACTAACATTTAAAACAATAATGA
Source organism: Myotis davidii (assembly GCF_000327345.1). Taxonomy (NCBI): domain Eukaryota; kingdom Metazoa; phylum Chordata; class Mammalia; order Chiroptera; family Vespertilionidae; genus Myotis; species Myotis davidii. Next base: position 1,501,765 of record NW_006383010.1, read on the forward strand.
ATCACACTGCTGTCTCTAAAAATGTCACTCTTCTTTTCTAAATAAAGTACTTTATTTCCTCACTTATAGTTATCCTTTTATAATTTTACTAGAGGCCCGATGCACGAATTCATGCAAGAGTAGGTCTCCTTTCCCCTGGCTGCCAGCACCGGCTTCCCTCCGACTGCCCTCAGGCACCCAGGGCCCAGGCTTGCTTCCCTCCAGCCACCCGCAGGCACTGGGACCGGGGCTTCCCTCGCAGCCCTGGCTTCATCCGGAAGGACGTCCGGTCTAATTAGCATATTATGCTTTTATTATTATAGATTTCAATTTTATTTTTGAATGTTTTAAAATGAATATGACATTAGAACAGTAATACATGCATATGTAACTTGTAAATAAGAATACATGTTTTGGAGTAAATGTTTAAAAATATTTTACTGATAAGAGAGCAAAAAAGTTTAAAAACCAAAGGCTTATTTTTATGTTCCTGATATAATTGTGGGTGCAAATTCCATCATGAAACTAGCTGTAGAAATTGCATGTAAATAAATGGCTAGGAGTGCTGTATTTATACAGTGTTAAATTAGTTTTTTCCTGTTACATTCAAGAACCACAAATTTTAAATACCTCGTCGTTAATGAAATTGCCACAATTTTAGTCCTTATTTTAGGGTATTCCACTCATTTAAAAATAACCCTTCTTCAGCTGGGCAGTTGCATTGTGCTTGTCCCTTTGTTGTCCCAGATGATGCCAATTACAATTACTATGTGGACTCTATGGTACTTCCCCTGTTTGAGAAAGACTATACAAACTGAACACACAGGAGGCTTGCTAGAATTACAGATGTGTATACATATTACACACACACACACACACACACACACACACTTTACTTGAAAGTCCATTCTTCCTTGTTAAGGTCTAACTTAAACATAGATTGTATAGATGCCTACCATGATTTCAGGATCTTGAAATCCCACAGTGATCTACTCTTCTAGATATAAAAGACCCCAATTTCTCAAATTTCTAGGTTTTTGCCATGAACACTATTCCTGTAGAATTGATACTCTTAATCCCACTTAAAAAAATGAAAAAAACTCAAGGTTTAAAAAATGAGGATGTGTGATCACATTATTTTATTTTATTATTTTTTTAAAATACATGTTATTAATTTTTTTACAGTGAGGAAGGGAGAGAGATAGAGAGTTAGAAACATCGATGAGAGAGAAACATCAATCAGCTGCTTCCTGCACACCTCCCACAGGGGATGTGCCCGCAACCAAGGTACATGTTCTTGACCGAAATCGAACCTGGGACCTTTCAGTCCACAGGCCGATGCTCTATCCACTGAGCCAAACCGGTTCCGGCAGATCACATTATTTTTAATAGTTATACGTATATTCAGTAAAACACAGGATCTTAATTAAACACAGATGTATTTTGAAAACTATATATATTTGTCACAGTGGATACAGGACTGACATTCCTGTTCTTTTGGCTGCCACTTTCTTAAACATTTGCAATCAGCAAAGTTAGAGGAATTGGCACTGCCAGACATTAAAAAAAAAATGGCAAATTTGTAATTCGTAATCCATTTGTTTTCCAAAGTCTATTTGCAGAGTGCCAAGTAGGTATAAAAGGGCACTGTGCCGAGAGCTCTCTGGGGCAGGGAGAGTGGGCGGACACTGCATAGCTCCTGGAGGAGAGGGTATCAACCAAGGGCACCAGCGCAGAAAAGCAGAGATGAGAAAACACAAGAATGTGCAATGGTTTTGTCCAGGACATATAGAAGATCTCATAAAACCATGTGGTTTAAGGGCTAAGCAAGAAGATTCACTGACTAATGAAATAAATGTAAAACACATTTAAAAAGAAAGAGCATGGCTCAGTGCTTGAGCATCGACCTATGAACCAGTAGCTTGTGGTTCAATTCCAGGTTGCGGGTTTGATCCCCCAGCGTGGGGTGTGCAGGAGACAGCCGATCAATGATTCTCTCTCATCATTGATGTTTCTATCTCTCTCCCTCTCCCTTCCTTTCTGAAATCAATGAAAATACATTAAATACATTAAACACACACACACACACACACAGAAATCCAAGCTATTTGCATAATGTGCTCACATATCACTATAGCAATGATGATATCCATCTTAAAATGACGTCTGTAACTTTTATTGCACTTCAAGGGGAATAGAACAGATTTATGCTTAAGTTTTGGAAAACTGCTCACTGATAAAGCCATTATAGTAATTGCACTGGGTCTGTTTATTAATTTGTCACAATTAAGTCAGTAACAGCTTTACTAATGTCCTATTACTTGATTAGTTTTGAAAGTGATTATCTTGAGAACTCGACTTAATTGGAAGCCTCTCGATTTACAAGGTACATTAAACTCTCAGTAGCATCTTAAGATTATTTAACATATGCAGGTCAATTACCAGTAATCACTGTTTTGTATAAATGTTCCATAAAAACTATAGCATGACATGACAAAGGGGGAAAGCGAGATCTAATTAATGATGCTAAACTCCAACTGCCATGTCTAGGATAAGAGGGCAACCTGGGCATTCATACTGTCTTCCTGAAACTGGGTCTGTTACTAAGAGTCAAGTAAAGAAAAGCTAGCAACTGTCCCCTTTTCGGAGGAAGGTAATTTGTCATGATGGCTAAATCACCAAACTGCACTGCCTGTACTCATGCCCAGCTGCACGTTAATTTCCAGATTAATAATTACAATTAATTCTGACGATTGCTCCATCAGTTCTCTTTTTCCAGTTAATACAAGAGACGGCAATCAATCCTTGTTCATCTCATTTTTCACAGCAGATCAACAACAGTGGTAACTGCAGAAGCAGGTATCATGGAGTGGTTAATGCCTCCATTGAGATTGTGAGGCCTTTAAAAATTATTGGCCGTATATAAATATTTTATGTTGACCTTCCAATTCCCACTCAAAGATTCAATGCAGTTGGTTTAATATTTACAATGAGTAACAATGATAAGGGCTGAGAAAGTGACTTGATACCAAGCTGATTTTCAAACACCTAAACACCTATTCAAACAATGTCATAAATCTTTAAACTAACTTTATTAATTAGACTAGAGGCCAGGTGCATGACATTCGTGCACTGGCGAGGGTGGGGTGGGTAGGGAGAGAGTGTCCCTCAGCTAGGCCTGTGCCCTCTCGCAGTCTGGGACGCCTCGGGAGATAATGACCTGCTGGCTTAGGCCTGCTCCTGGGTGGAAGAGGGCAGGCCCCATCCCTAGGCAGTCCAGGACCTTGAGGGATGTCTGCCAAGGGGTCCTTTGCGCTGCTATGGAGGCAGGACAGGCTCCTGCCACCACTGCTGCGCTCGCCAGCCTTGAGCCCAGCTTCTGGCTGAGCAGTACTCCCTCTGTGGGAGCGCATTGACCACCAGAGGGCAGCTCCTGCATTGAGCGTCTGCTCCCTGGTAGTCAGTGTGCATCACAGCGACTGGTAGTTCTGCTGTTCGGTCAATTTGCATATTAGTCATTTATTATATAGGATATTTTAAAGGTTTGCCCCCACGCTAACACCACGAGCCTGGTCTTGAGAATAATCCCAGGGAAACTGATTGCTGTTTCATTAAAAGCCTAGGGTAGCAAGCTCCTTTAACGGGTTGCTCCACTGCTGACCTGTAAAGACATTGTATGAATTATACGCTGTGACTTGTACCCGATCTACATTCTGTGCACAGAACACATTTCAAATCACCAAGGCTGATTTGCCACCTATTGTGTGAATAATGTGAGCAGAGCTGAGTCCGTAAAACACCGGTTTTGTGCATTTGAAAACCTTGAGATGAAAGCCACTTTGCGTTGGCTGCATCCAAATGACTATAATTGTCCTTAGCAAAATCTTCCTGGTGAGTCGACGGCTTAAACCATGGCTAACTGCTTGGTGTGGGGAAAGTAGAGGCCGTAGCTATAAATCCAGTCCCATGGGGTTTTGCACCAAGGCTCTCTAAGTACCAAAAATTGAAGAGTGAGACAGGCCCCTGAACAGACTTCCACAAGTCCCTTTCTAAGGGATGCAAGAAATCCTCTTCAGGTAGATTGTCTCTAAATTGGCTACACGTTACCTTTGATAAATTCCTGCACTGGGGTTACTCATATGCTGCAATTTAGCCTTAAAATGCAGGATGTTATGAAAGTATAGAGCAACCCCCCCCCCCAATATCTAATATACGGTTGAGTAAAATATTTACTCCATTCACACTTCAATTTTTTTCCAGTGCCCCACCAGCAGCACAGCGGAAGTGGTCTGTGGCAGATGGGAATTCCTGGAGAAAGAGGGAAGGGTGGTATGGAGAAATACCCCAGGGCTTAAAAAGAGACTGAAAGCCCCATTTACCTGGCATTAGCTTCCATTATGACTGGATGAGTGGGAAGAAAGGGGACAGTCCAGGCACCCTTAGGCACTTCAAGTTCCCTCTGCCTCCCAATGCATGACTGAGAAACAACAAAGCATCCTTTGCACAGAATTGTTTGTCCCTTAAGTCTCAATAGAGGAGGCTGTACACAAGTTCCATTTAAACTAAGTGCTACCATCCTTCTTGTCCACTTGCAATAAATAAATGCCTTTGATTTGGTCAAGTGACTGCATGACGGGCATAGACAGAGCGGTCTGCAGCTCGGTGGGAGGATTAAAAGATCCAGAAGAAGCCAAGGACCCATCTTCTGGTGGGAGGATAATGCTGCCTTTGTCTTTGCCCGGGAATGCCTTCAGGGACAGAGCGAGGTCACCAGGTGCTCAAAATAAAATCACTTTGGCTGAAGCCACCAGAATGGCTTTAGGGAAAATGGCTCTCCTTTTTAACAGTTACCCTAAAGTCCTTAATTAAAAATGCCACTTTCTCCTCCCACTATATTAAAATGGCACAAAGTTTGCTTTTTAGTTCTAATGGATAAAATGATAATAATAATAATTATTAATGATGATGATGATGCAAGGGGGAAAAAGGACATTGTAAACTCTTTTTGGGTAATCAGTGGCTGGAATTAGCTACATTCCATAAGCAGCAACATACTGTTTATGGAAGTGAAAATGTTGGGTAACAAGTAAATTAGTGATAGAAACAACAACCCGCCCTCGCCGATAGAGCATCGACCTGTGGACTGAAGGGTCCCGGGTTTGATTCTGGTCAGGGCACATGCCCGGGTTGCAAGCTCAATCCCCAGTGGGAGGTGTGCAGGAGGCAGCCGATCAATGATTCTCTCACCATTGATGTTTCTATCTTGCTCCTTCTCCTTTCCTCTCTGAAATCAATAAAAATATATTAAAAAACAAACAAACAAAAAACCCCTCTCCCTTCCCATGGATGTTTGGAGCTGGCTGCCTCACTAAGCAGCTGCTTTAAGAATGTGAACAGCTCCGATGGCTGGCTCAGTCATTTCTTGGATTATGATAGTTCTCGAAGTGTAGTCCTGGGACCAGCAGCAGCAGCCTCTTCATCAACTAGGATCTGGTTTGAAATGCAAATTACGGAGCCAGGTCCAAAACCCTATGAATCCGAAGCTCTGAGCGTGGGCAATATGAGCTTTCACAAGCTCTCCAGACAATTCTCATATACTCTAAAGTTTGAGAACCACTATTCTATTAAAGCTGGGCATTATCAAACCAATTTTCTAATATTCTATATTTCAGTAGGTTCACAATCAGTGGGCAGGGCAAAGTTTCCAAAGTTAACAGAGAGGAGAAATGAAACTATTCTCAGGATATAAATACTAGACATAGAGCAGTGATCCTCAACCCCAGCTGAATACTGGAATGCCCCGAGGAGGCTTATAAAAATGCCAGGAACTACCTCAAAACCAATTGAAACAGATTGGGGGGAAGGAGGCAGCAATGATATATATGCTTTTTAATGCCCTAGTTATTCTAAAGCACTGGGGAGGTGGAGCATCACTGACAGAAAGTGAGAAGCCACAGCAGTCAGACCCTGGATAGAAGTAGGACAGCCTAGGAACAAGGAAATAGAATGTGAAGGTTTACAGCAGTGGTTCCCAGCGTGGGGCACACGCCCAACATGGGGGCAATTGGATTTTTAAGGGGAGGCAATTTGAGAATGAGTTATCAATAGTGAATTTTTTGCTTTTCTTATGGTTCTAGGGGCCTCATATACCGTATATAAATATATGTTGTGACATATTTATGCATTTCAGTTCTCTATTATATGTTTTGAAACTTTATTTGCTATTTTTTCATATCACTTCATATTATTATTATTATTTTTTTAAACAATTTCTTAGTGATTTCTTCCTCAGTACCTAAACTGTCCTTTCGTTCTTTTATTTTTCTCTTTCATGGATGCCATGTTCTTTGGAAGCTTGTGTAGACCAAGGTAATGGTCTTTTAGGCTTCCTCCATATGAATAGGAGTTCACTTTTCGAATAATAAGAATTATATGTCACGGGGGAGAGGGGGGGAAAGGGGCATCAGGATTTTAGAGATGCTTAGGTGGGGCATGGCCATAAAAAGGTTGGGAGCCACTGGTTTTCAGCAAGGATGCATACACCTTCCAGAGACTGTTTGTACCATATTAATTACTAGCTAGCATGCAGGACTTGGAATAAAAATTACATTTTATTGCCTTACACTCTTCTTAAATCTTATGGATTAAACAGTTCTTATTTTGAGAGAAGATAATTCAACAATAAATATAATTCTGGAGAGGAAATTGTTTTGACTCTATAGATTAATCCCAAAATAACTTAAAACATAAGGAATGTTTGAACATAGAGTCACAACTATCCCACATGGACCACATGGAGACATTCTCTCCATCTTTCCAGGTATTTCTACCAATCAGTGAGCAGGGCAAAGTTTCTCTTCCATCCTGGCCTGAGAAAATGGGACTTGAGCTTGAGAATGGATTAGAAGCACCGAGTGGCTTAAAAACTGAAGACTACCATAAAAAGGCATCAGAACGAAGTTAAGTTTTTGCTATGTTATTTTATCGTATACCATATTTCATAATAACATTTCAGAACAAGACCACGAATTAATAATTCCAATTTACATTTACTTCATGGCATTTGCAATGATTAATCTTCTAGATATTAATTCATTAGATTTCCAATAATATCTTATGAGATCATCAGGACAGATACTATTATTATTGTTATTTTAGTTTTACTTATGAGAAGACAAACTCAGTTATGTGAATTATCCAAGGCTAAGAGCTAAATTGACAATATTAATAAATGGCAGCTTTAATAAGGGTAACAATATTCTAATGTCTAATATTAATAACTGTGCATATCAGTATTAAAACCTTAAAGTGTGGTTATTACTGTTTCCAGAAGAGTTTAAGTGGCCAAATGAATAAAAGTAGATAAAAGAGGGTAACCCAATATAACAAAATATCCAATCAGAAAAAATAAAACCATAAAACCGGTTAGCTTAAAATACTTGGTAAGTCTGTAACTTCTTTTTAACTTTTCTAGAGTTTGTAGAACTTTAAATATAACAGACCCGTAGCACATGTAATCTATACTAATAAAAGGGTAATATGCTAATTAGATCAGATTGACCAGATGTCTTCCAGGCACCTTCTGGACAAAGCCGCAGTGGCTGCGAGGGCTGAGCAGGGCTTGTGGCTGGCAGTGGTAGCAGCAGCGGGATGATGGGGTGGTGTCTTCCCCTGATTGGCCCGGTTGCTTCCCACAGAGGGAGGCCAGACTGCAGCTTAGGCCCACTCATGGGGAGTGGGCCTAAGCTGTCAGTAGGACATCCCCTGAGGGCTCCCAGACTGGGAGAGGGGCCAGGCCAGGCCAAGGGACAACCCCCCCCCCCTCCCCAGTGCACGATTTTTGTGCACTGGGCCTCTAGTAAAGATAAAACTATAAGATGTGGCTCTGATTTTCTGCTCAGTGTATATCACTGCTACAGAACACTTTTTAGGGTAACTAAGGGCTATTTTACCTCTTAGAATATTAGCACATCATTAAAAAACTTTGATCTGCTCATATTCAGGAAATTTGCTTCTTGATATTTTTTTACATTATTCTTATGATGTAAGAATCTGAAATCAGCTACTTCAAAAAATGGTTGGCAAATTTAATGATCGGAAATTTATATTTCAACTGTGAAGTAAAAACACAAGAAGATATGTTAAAAAATATTTAACCTAATCAGATTGTCTTTCAGAGTTTGTGTTTATTTAATATGTAAGCATTTTACAACACTAAAGTATTAAGAAACCCAATAAAGGGGCTAGTGCCTTTTGTCACAATATATATAGTACATACTTCACGACGGATAATCTTTCACTATTAGAAAACATTAAGTTATGTACTGTTCTTCATTAAGGCCCCATTTCAGTTAAAGTAAAGCAATTTGCAACCTAATGATCATAATACAAACTGCTATGTAATTAATGACAGAGTATGCATTTGCATTGGATAATGAGAGTAGTCAGAAAATAAAACTTCACACAGCAGGAAATAAACACAGGTGACGGAGTTGTACCGCATTCATCACCTTGCTGACTAATGAGAGCCAGAATGCAGATCAGTCATTCCCCAGAACATTCCTTGATACGTGCAGTAAACGCACATGCTGCAGACAGTTCTGCTAACCTAATAGAACCACCAGGAGCGCGTCAGTTCAGAACAACCCACAAAGACAAACAAGTGATAAAACGGCACATAGCTAAAACGAACTCATTTATCAAGAGAGACAGAATAATTATTAGGAATGCCCAGAAGGTATGCCCTGTGATAGAAATGAATAATGGGAACAGTTTCTATATTATTTGAAATTAAGCACACATTTTAGGAAACTTAAAATATAATAAGTTTACTCTACCTAGGCTTGAATTATATATATGATAATGGTGGGATACTTCATTTTACAAACCACAGAGGTGTTTTTTCTTCTTTAGGTTGAAAGAAAAAAATGAACATGGCCTCTTGCTAATCGTAACAAGATCAGACATCAAATTTTGACGTTTACACATTAGAGGAATTGAGTTCTACGCAAATCTAATCGGTTAAAAGGCAATGGTTTTCGTTTAGCAGAGGTGTTATGTAAGTTATGCATTGTCATTCTACTGTTGTGCTGGTGAAGCAAGCACGTCCGCCCAATCAGGTGCTGCATATACCACCATGGTGTTTGTTCTGTTTGTTCCATCAAATTACCACCTGCTATTAAATCACAATTCCGACTAATTTACAACTTAATACAGCAGCTCTTGAATGTGTTACAGATGTAGCAGAAGAGATCATTATAAAATACTTTTTTTTCTGAACATATTTTGGGACAGAGTTCCTAATGTAGAATATGAGTAAATTATTTAGGTTCTCTGCTATTCTCAGTTTGCACAAGTACTGAAATCCAATTTGGCTTATTGGTATTTTGGCTCCAAATGCATAAACCTCCCCAATTCAAAATACTGCTTGCTTTAAATTCAATTCAGTGAGATCGTATTCTCTCTCCTTGGCACAGACTATCTTACATTTGTCAATTACATGAGCGAATGTATAATATAGCATATAAAATATATATATATTGTGCTTTAAGAATCATGCTGTAAATACCTGGAGGGAGAGACCATATCTGTTTTCTTTTTTAATAAAATGAGGAGAAGAGGGCAATCTTCCCAGGACCTGGCATAAAACCTTCAGCAGAGCAGGGTCTCAAATAAATGCTTATTTACTCATTTTTTACAAAGAAAAGGTAAAGAAACCAATTATCTTTAGGCAATAACCTGAATGCTAGAGAGATGTGAATAGATAATACCAACAGGTTCACATTTTTGTGAACAGTTGCTGGCAAAGAGCAGCATCCATAACTGTTTTCAGAATTGAGAGGGAAGAGCCGAATTATATTATAGATGGCATATTCTGTGCCTCGCCCATCATTATTATTGCCAAGAGTTTCAAAGCCAGTCAACAGTGAACACACAGCTACTCTAAACAGCATCCTCAAGCACTTTTTTCCTCTTGGGCATACACTCCCTTATTCTGGGAGAGTAATTAAGAAAATGTGCTTGTGCCAGACATATTTTTTCTTCTCTTCTTTGAAACTTCTCCTGGTGACAGCCTTCAAAAACATAGCAAAGAGGCTCCACGGTAGCTGTCCCTTATCCCCTGGCCCAAACTGTAAACATACACAGATCCGGATAAAACAGCATATATGTCTAGGTTGACATCAAAAGTGTATCCCGAAATGTAATTATTGCAGATAAATATGAAACGTTTTCTTCCAAATCAGCGTCACAGCTGGAAGGCGAAGGGACTCAATGGGTGGATGTGGTTGGGCAAAGGGATTGGAGGAATCTTAGTGAAATGATATTACTAATAATTTTGCCAAGGCTTATTGTGTAAATCTGGGCAAGTCACTGCCATTTAGTAAGTGGAATTGAGAGTGGATAAAATCTATAATAAAAAATTCATACAGGATGCCAGGAAGCAATTAAAAGTTTGCCTATCAGCTGTCAAACAGTCACCTGATTTCCTCTAGTTTAACTTGAAAACATTAGTCAACACATAAATGAAACGGCACATTTTTCACCACATCCAATTTTTCTATAATCTTTGAAACTGAATAATAACATCCATATTAAACACTGTAAATGCAAAATAAGGTGTTAAGAAAAACTTGAATGCCCCATTTAATGAATTTTCAAGAAGCACAGATAGGAAAGATCGTAGAAGATTCAGTATTTAATAGTTTCTAGAAGCATTCCTTTATGCACCAAAAAATATCTCCACTGTACACGAAGGACAGATTTCCTAAGGAAAAATCCTCTAGCTGTTAGAAACAAACATGAAGTAAAGTTAAGTATGCTTTAAAATAATCCAATTTCTTATGCTTATTTCAAGAGAGGCTAGAACTAATTAAATGATATCAGCACCTTACAATAATCGACTGATTTTTGCAAAGATATAGGCCCACATGTCTCTCTATTAGCTTTAGTAGCCTTTTATCTAATTTCATTACCTTCCAGGAAACAACAAGAACTATTTCTGTGAAATCCTAGGGTAGAGGTTGGAGTGATCAATCACTCCAGTCTTTTAAACCTGGGGTCCTTGGGTCGTAAGTAGGCTTGTAAGGCACGGTTTTGCTTTTGGAAACTGTAAAAATATGTGTACTCAGGAATATGCAGTTTTTGAGGAGAGGGCCATGTTTCAGCAGAATTTCAAAGTGGCCTGTGAACCTGAAAATTTTCACAAAAGAACAAATAAAGTAGCCTAACTTCCAGTTTACAAATAAGCCTGGAGAGTGGAAATGATTGCTCTGAAGACAAACCTACAGCACCTATAAAATACCTAGAACCAGGTCTCTTGATAACCAATTAGCTCAGTGTACTGTTCTGCCCCTATCATTTTTCTCAGAACTACCAGGTAGGGGAAAAGGTGTTAAATGTGCACAGTGTGCTTGTAACCAGATCTTACTTCAGGGAATACAGTAGTTTCTAGGTCAGAATAGTGTCTATAAATCCAAAGGCTGAAGATGTGGAAGGTAATATAGGTGGTCTACATGAGTTAAAAAACACTCCAATAAATGCCATGCTTCCTCTAAGCCAAGCTCATTGCCACAGCCTGAGACCTGTGGCAGCATATGCTTTGGTCTTTAAGATCAAAGAAAGAAAGCCTTAGGCCCCTTAAAGGGGGAACACAGATCCTGAGATATCACATATACCAGAGAACTACCTCATTTATTGACATGGGCCAGCCATGTGGTCTCTTCCCCGCTCACTGCCTCAGCATCACTGCCCCTGGACACCCCCTTCCCCGACGATTATAGACATAATCATTTCAAGGCATACATATATAACACACAAATGAAACTACTGCATGACATTTAACTGATGATTTTTCATAATTAATTTTAGGAAAGAATGTCATAAAGTAAATTATGAAGAAGAAATCTCTATTAATCCTGCCAAATCACCCTTTACAGTTTCTTGGCATTTATAAAACAAGAAAGCTGTTTAATTAATGCCTATATATCATGTGTGCATAAACATCAAAGTACATATTCTAGTCCTGGCATTTATACATAGCATGGTGTCAGGCAAATGACTTAATCTGTCTGTGACTCGAGTTCCTTGTTATTAAAATGGAGATAACATCAGTACTGACATTATGGGATTGTTGTGAGCATTAAGTGTGGTAGTATGTACAAAATGTCTATCACAAAGCTTTGTATTTTATGATTTTATAAACAGTTCTCATCATCATTATCATTGCCTTTCTTATCATTACTAAAAGGCACATATGCGATTAATTACTTATGGGGAAGAAGGAGTTAAGAAGAGAGCTTAAGATAAAATTGTTTATTAACGAAATGCTCAAGCTAGCGTGAAAATTCAAGCTATTCCCTCGGAGAACACCAGGCAGTCTTCAGCCCAGGCTTTTCTCAGGGCCACATTCCCATGGACTTGTCACACCAGTGTTCTCCACCCGAGTGGGATGCGAGGGTTGGTTTGATCTGGGCCAGTGGAGCAGTTCCCCTCCCTCCTGTACCTGTGGGTGGGCAGCCTCAGGTGCTCCCAGTCTCATTGCGTGGGAGATCGGATTAGTCCACGTGTCCCACCTCTCAAATGTTTTCATGACAATTTTTAAAGATAACGGGGTGCTCTTGGAATCTATGGAGACAGTTTTTCGGATGCAATGCCACCATGAGAATGAAAACCTCAAATCATGCCTGGCTTGGATGACTCTGTTGGGTTCATGTTATCCCATGACAAGGACCCATCTGAGGCCCTGGAACACTGAAAAATTAGTAACTTCCAACACAAGGACAGACGCCAAGACTCCCAATGGTGGAAGAGGCTGACAGCATACAAGTAATTATCCATCCAGTGTCTATTTCAACTTAACAAATGTTGTCAAAAATGAAGTTTTACCTTTTTAAATTCAGCAATGCCCAAGGTATTCCAGAGGGAGTATGAAATGCAGGTAGCAATTTTACCCCAAGTTCCACTGCTTTCTCTCGAAATATCTGAAAAGTTAAACAGTCAAGTAAGCTACGGTTGTAAGCAAAAGAAAATGTACTATTCTGCTATCTCTCATCTAGCACGTTTCTACTTTAAAATTTTCTATATATGAAAAACATTAAAATTTTCTGAAATTAAAAGAATTCCCAAATAAATATAATTATCTAGGAAAGCTAGAATGGTCCAAGGGCCATGTGTGCTGTGGGGCATTGACTCCAATTTTGCTTGCACATTAGAACCACATGGGGAGTTTGAAAGAATAGGGATGTCTGGCTTGCACTCCTGAGATTCTGGTTTGGAGCTTCCAGATCAGAATAGTCTAAAGCATCACAGGTGATGTCAGGTGATTCCAATGTGCAAGCCGGGAGGAGAACCACTGTTACTGGTGGATAAGTCGTGGACTAAAAATCAGGATATCTGGTCCTTTTCTCTCCTCACTTATTTATGAGATCACAGTGAAAGAAGACCAGGGGGATGGAGGTAGGAAAGGTTAAAGGGGACCCAATATATGGTGACAGAAGGTGATCTGACTTTGAGTGGTGGAAACACAACGCAATATACAGATGATGTATCATAGAAATGTACATTTGAAACCTATGTGATCTTATTAATCAATGTCACTCCAATAAAATTAATAAAAAAATAAAAATAACGCCCACAAAAAATAGTTATAAAAAGACATATTATTGTAAGTAATCGATATGTCTGTCCTCTTAGCCCTTGACAGTTTGAATTTCCTCTAATGGTAAGTGTAAGTGATTTGAAAGATACAAAGTTAAATTAGGTACAGATTCTCCCCAGGATTTGTTAAAGAAGATAATAGATGCAAAATACATATCTAGAACACAGATACACGGGAGCTGGGGATAAAATTGTCTAGGAGTTCAGAAGGCTGTGTGGTGGAGAGGCACTTCCATGAAGGTTGTATGCAGCACGTACGCGGGGCTAATAATGCCAGAGACTGGGGTGAGGATGGGAAGTGGAGGGGGCATCCCTGAAGGCATTGGTCTAAACACAGGCAGAGGTGAGTGGGGACCTGCAGGAGAAATGGAACAGGCCAGTAAAGGGGAATGCTGCTAATAAGGCCAGGCACACACAGACAGCGTTGGCCTAAACTATGGAAGGTCATAAATGAAAGGCTAGGAATTTTATTCAGTTAAAATGGAAAAATATTGACAGTTTGTGAGCAGCCAATTCACTGGAGAAAATCATGCTTTAAGAAGATTAACTGGTTGACATCCATTCGTAGTTCTGGTCCAAAGAAAAGCACAGAGTTAATTTACTCGGAGAAGCACTGCTCCAGCTGTGGCAGCAAGCAGGTGCCTCCCCCTTCTCCTGGTCACATGGTGTGCTGAGCGTGGGAGGCTGGGAACTACACACTTTCCTTTGGAGTCTTTTTTCAAACAAGGGAGATGCGAGAAAGGCTGGGGGAGCCCTGAAAAGCATGGAGAATAGAAGCAAGTCCTCTCCCAGCCAATGGGAAAGCATGAATGAAAGCTGTCAAAGCATCCAGTATGGCCCAGCCAGCGTGGCTCAGTGGTTGAGCATCGGCCTATGAACCAGGAGGTCACGGTTAGATTCCCGGTCAGGGCATATGCCTGATTTTCAGGCTCAGTCCCCAGTGCGGGGCGCGCAGGAGGCAGCCGATCAGTGATTCTCTCTCTCATGGATGCTTCTATCTCCCTCTCCCTCTCCCTTCCTCTCTGAAATCAATAAAAATATATATTTAAGCAAATAATAATAAAGCAGTCAGTGTGGCTTCTCCGGAGGGCGGGTTCCAGTCCACAGCGCCTGCTCCAAGACCCGAGTCTCATCATACAGAAACCTGGGCACGTGAGCTCCCACACGGAAGACTACCCCGTAACACCAATGTTGGCTCTATTTCTGACACCCTAATCTTTTGGAATCCCACTCTCATTTAGTAATAAAAATTAAGAAAGTAGTGTGTTTAATGTAAAACTCTGATTGACAATCGATTTAGATAAACTAATATTTCTGGAGTCCAGACATTTGAAGTATATAGAAATAGCTAAAAAAATAGAGGTACCATGTTTCTCCTCCACAAATTATTACAACTCTCTTTAAAGTAGACAATTTCCTATTCCAACAACTAACAGTGCATGGAAAGAGAGAAAAAAAAAGATCAAAGGGTATATTCTTCCTCCTTTCTCTGCCTTACTCTAGAGCAGTGGTTCTCAATCTTCCTAATGCCTCGACCCTTTAATACAGTTCCTCATGTTGTGGTGACCCCCAACCATAAAATTATTTTCGTTGCTACTTCATAACTGTAATTTTGCTATTGCTATGAATCATAATGTAAATATCTGATATGCAGGATGTATTTTCATTGTTACAAACTGAACATAATTAAAGCATAGTGATTAATCACAAAAACAATATGTAATTATATATGTGTTTTCCGATGGTCTTAGGTGACCCCTGTGAAAGGGTCATTTGACCCCCAAAGGGGTCGTGACCCACAGGTTGAGAACCGCTGCCCTAGAGAATTCCAAGTTCTCTTCTGCTGTGTGGGATTACCTAATTACTGCCCAGCCATCTCTTGACTTTCTAGTTTCAACCCAATTTCTTAAAACTGTAAATTAACACTTTTTCAAGAAACTTATGAAAGTCAAACTGTGCAGTTAAAACACCATCGTTAATAGTATAATCTTATGGCAGGTGAGTTAAGGGTTCAGGCTTTAAAAACATTCTCCAAATTGGGTAATCTTGGACAAATTGCTTAATCTCCCTGTACCTAAATTTCCTCATTTTAAAATGGGAATAACAATAGCATTTACTATTTTAAAGGTTGTGGAAAGAAATGAACACATTATTACATTTAAAGATCTTAGAATACATAGCAACTACTCTAAAAGGCTAGTTGTAGCTTTCATAGTGATGATAATAACGGTATTTCCCCAAGAACTTTCCTTATTTAACCGCTTGCAATTTTTTCTGGTCTTGGCCTTTACCCAACTGCTGTTTTCGTACCTTCTACTCAAGTTCTGTGAGCGTGTGCTCCCTCCCCCAATACACACACTCTTAATCATAAGCATTCGTTCTCAAGAACTAAGTACTCAGTTCTTATCACCTGCTAGAATTCCTAAATTCAACTTCCCAGTTTAGGTTTAGTTCTGTACTTCTGTTTCTGTGCTCACATCACAGTTTGGGTGTCTTGTTGTCTCCTGACACTTAACACGTCCAAGATGAAATCAGTCATTTAATGTCCTAGGCAAACTTCCCGAGTTCCATCACTGACATGGACACTGAGTCCCTGGGGCTTGAGAGTGCAGGCATTTCGACTTTAGATTTATTGCTCTTCAGTCCCTGAAATGTCTCATATATAGCTCATTCCCTTTCCATGATATGAGCATAATCCATATTTTCATCGCTGGGTACAATGAAATGGCATGATGGAAAAGAAGGTCCTCCAATCAAATCTACCACTTTCTCCTTTTAGTATCCAATGTTCTTGTTCAAGAAACCATACTGATTCCCTCTGTTGTCTAAAATATCAGGTCAAAACTGATCTACTGACCTTTCAATGACTTCCATCAATCTATTATCTTCTGTTCTCTCAAAAACCAGTCTGACTCTAGCTTGTGTCTCATGGTCTCAAGCACTCACTCAAGTTCAGTCCATCCTATTATCTGTCTTTCAATGTTCCCCAGTTTTATCATTACTGAGATATAATTGACATATAACATTGTGTACAATATGATTTGATATATATAGAAATGATTACCACAATAAGGTTATTTAACACCTCCATCCTTGTTTTTATTGGTGATGCCACCTTACCACCTTTAGTATATTTATTTACACAATTCTTTCATCCTGAAACTCCCTTTTCTGCCTCCTTCTGGCCCATACAAATTCACCTATTATTCAAGGCCAAGATCTTTTCCTTCTGTGAACACCTACAATGCAGCTTTTGATTTTAGAAAGCAAGATATATTCCTTCCTTCTTTTATTCCCAAGTAATTTTCTTTCTAAAAGTAGAGAAAAAATCCTCAGTTTCTTCGTCGTTGCCTATTATACATGTCCACCTCAGACTAGGTCATTTTGTTTTTAAATGTATTGATGTCACAGTATTTCTGTGAGTAGCAAGGGGGAAGTTATTTATATTCTCAGTTAACAGGAAACAATGGCACTTCCTGTCTCAAGGTTTTTGTCTTTACTGGTTCTTTGGCTGCAATGCTCTTTCTCTCCACTTTCCTGTTTTGTTCTTAACTCCAGTGATCCCTTTAAATAGTCCCTTTTTAAGAGAGGTCTTTTTCAATAACTCCCCATAAAGTTGGCCATTTTCACTTATTATTTATCATATCATCTTTTTAATTTCCATTTCATATGGAAGCTTCCAAAGCATGGACTTCGCCTTATTTGGTAATGGTGGTTGTGTGTGTAGCATCTAGCAAAGTAACTGGTGCTCAATAATAAATGTTCATTTAATAAATAGACATACCTGGGGCACTCTAATGAGAAACCACTGATATTCCAGTGTTTGCAAATCGCTCCATCCCATTCCACTGGTTTCTACTGTCTGCAAATAATTATGTCACGTATTCCGGAGTCTTGGGCACAATTACAAAAGAGTTTTGGATTCTAACATGAAACTATTGATGCTTTTAATGACATTATATGTGAGCAGGAATCAGTTCCAATTCTTCATGTTTGATTTACCTTCTCCTGAGATATGAAGAGAGGTTACTTGGAGGAGGAATCTAGATTCTCAAAGAGAACATCTTTCTAGCTAACATGGCCAGAAGGTAATAAAATTCCAAACTAGCTTATCAAGTTAATATTATTAAAAGAATAAAGGAGGAATGTCACAAATCATTCTAAAGGGCAGTTAAATTTTAACTAGCACATCTTGGATAATGTGCCGGAAAGCAAATGATCTCAAGAAGAACACTAAATGGTGCTTCAGCACTCCTTCAAATGGGCAGGCATGATGGACAGAGCGCGGAGCCCCGATCAGCTTGTGCTGCTAGGACTGGCTCTCCCATGGCTTCAATGGGAGGCCTGCACCAGTCACTTAACTTTTCTGGTTCTCAGTTTCCCTAGTAAAATGGGAGAGCAGGGCTCATCATCTCTACTTTTGATTTAACACTGAAAAAAACGTAGTATTCAGAAGTCATAAAGCTAGTACTGAAATGAGACTGGCAAAAGAGCAAAATTACGCTCATGTTTTATGAAGATAAGTGCTAACTTGCCACCGGATTCTTCATCAGTCTTGATTTCCAGGGTTTGTTGGTACTTATATTTGGTGAAGAGGATTTTACAAAGTTACAAGAACAAGATGAAAAATGACAGCAAGTAAAATGTAATCCACGTTGACAATAGATGTTTTCGATTTTTAAAAAAATGACCATTCAAATTAAGTAGGGTATTTACACAATTACCCAATCAGTTTCAGATGGGCAAACATATTATGACTCAACAAGAATCTCAAGAAAAATTCTGCATAAGGGATTCTAATTTCACTCACAGTAATAATAAAAACTACTATATGCTGAAAGAAGGGTGGTGGTAAAATATTATGAAACAGCTTGTAAAATAATCTTTAAAGCATGCAACTCACAAAGAGGTTTAGATAAAAACATTTATGGTCTGAAGTTAAGAATTTCAAAGTAACTACACCCAAACTGTATCTTTCAATTACACTTAAGTAAGATCATCACAGTCTTTGATCAATGTTTAAAAAACTTCAGATTTTAGAATCTGTCAAATAAAAACATTTATCTTTTTACTCTACCCTTACAAATAGGATTGGACAAGGCTGTAAAACAAGATGTATGGCTTTCCTTGCTTTACTAGTTTGCAGATCCCTGAAGAACTGTACAATATATTTACATGCCAGAGCCAAGAGTTAAGAGAGAAGAAGTGAAGAACAACAGACAGTGCTGGAAAGAACCAGTTTCAGATCAGGCATGCTTCGGTTTAAATGCACAATCAATATGAAAACCTGTCTTCAAATGCGCTCGCTGAAAACTTCACTGTTAAAAGATCAAACACCGATTTTCCCCATTAATAAAAGCAGACTTTACCTATTACTCATTTTTGCTACAAAAAACTTTCAGTGCACGATGCCAGAGAAATGATAAGTATCTGGCTGCACAATAACGGAAATAACCCATATATTGTTAGCTGAGTCAACCAACACACATAATATGAACCAAATTTAATCCTTCAACCAACTTATTGAGCTATTCTGGCTTTTTGGTTTGGAGTGGAACCTCTAAAGGTTAAATATTCAAGTAAAGACATATAAAGTAATTAATACAGCAGAAATTTACAGCTCGAAGAGCCAGCCAAGGTCAACTATTCCCATAATCTTGATATGTAGTTGAGGAAAGTGAGGTTGAGAGAGGCCCTCTTCTAGTTCAGGGCTTTCATAGGGGATGGTATGATTGTAGCTACAGCCAAGGGAGTGCAGGATTCATGCCACCTCAGATACCTGTACCTCTTTTGATGTAGAGGGGCTCCCCCTGTGAGTTCCCTGTATGGGTATGTGTGCACATCTTCACTTTGCTGCCTACTATTAATGTTTGCATTTTTGCTCTAATTAATTAAAATCCCAAACTGAAATTTTTAAAATTAAAATACTTATTTGTTTTATTTCTCAAATTGCATTATGAACTTCATTTTTTTTTCAAGTTTATAAGTTTTAATTAGATGAACACTTTTGTCAATTGTTTTGTTTTTCTTCCCTGTGATTCAGTACAATTCAGTCTTTAGCTTTTAGGCAATTAGATGAAGAGAGTGTCCTTCATTTTCCTGAAAAATAAAAGCACTAAGATCTCCTCAACTTGTTTATTCAAAACATAAAGGATATGCATGCTAACCTGCCAGTAACCTTGGTTCGAAACTTAAGAAGAAACTCTATATATATAAAGGAAGAAACAATATAATTGTACCTTCGACTTGTGTTTCTAATGTATGAAAGCACAAAGCTTAAACACAAGAAAAACACTTCTTATACTTTATAAATCTAGATGCAGAATACACTAGTGAATGGGCATTTTATTTATTTATTTAAAAATATTTTTATTGATTTCAGAGAGGAAGGGAGAGGGAGAATAGAAAATATCAATGATGAGAGAGAATCATTGATTGGCTGCCTCCTGCACGCCCCCTATCGGAGATTGAGCCCACAACCTGGGCATGTGCCCTTGACCGGAATCAAACCCAGGACCCTTCAGTTCACAGGCCAATGCTCTGTCCACTGAGCCAAACCGAGTAGGGCGTGAATAGGTATTTTAGACTTAACTATCTTTATAAAATATATTTATTTTCATGAAAAATTAATAGTAAGTTAATTTTTGTTAAAGTTTGCTTTTATGCTATCCCCTACTCACAATGAACAAATGTTGATAAATGAAAACTGATTTTTTCCCCCTGAGGGCTCTGATTTCATTCCCTGGTTCCTGAGTTGGCAAGATTTTCTAAAGTGAAGAGAGCAAGATGAAAAATGAAGAGGAAACTGGGGAAATTTTCAGGCTGTTGTTCAAGGTAGACATCATCAGTATCCAGGTATGCAGAAACCAATGCTACCTACACCTGGAAATTGTTTATGTTTCCCCTGAGCAGAAGCTAGGGTCAAGGCAGCAATGGACACACTGAACAGGGAGTCAGGAGGCCCAAGTTCAAGTTCGGGTCTGCTGCTCACTAGTTCTGCACCATGAAGATGGGTAATTTCACTTCTTATTGGTTATGGAACTTTTCTGAGAGATAAGGGGCAAAGATACATAAATGACAACACCAAGAAATTATATTGGCTTTCTGATAGAGGAAATAGCTTGAAAAATAATTAGGGTCCTTCAAGAAAGTGTCTCCTAAAGAAGAAAGTTTGTTGTTGAGATAAATGTTGCAGAGGGGGAAGCTGGGAAAAACAATATAGTATGATGATAGGAAATTGTCCCTCTTCTAACATGCATTCCATAGGGAAGTTAAAAGTGCAGAGAAAAGGAGAGGAAAGGCTATTTAGTTCCTGTGCTTAGAATTAGTCTGTGGTGTTCCCCACATTGTGTTATCTTAGATGCTTTAACTCCTAACATAGCAGCCCAAGAATAGTAAATAACAGCAAAACAGTCCAAACCATGACACAGTGCTCAAAAATGAGTTGTTGAGCTGCTCATTTTATCTCAATTTATGTTTAAAAAATGGGCAAGTTACCAACATGATGCTCTGAAAAATATGCAATATACTGCTAATAACATTTAACATTAGATAAGTATGCCAACTAGTTTCTGAACCCACATTTCATACCAAAAAAACTCCAACATTTTAAAATAAACCATGCCTGCTAAAGACACAGGAATTATGAAAGCATGTACCGTATCTAGCTATGACTTCTAACATAATTTGTGAAATCCCCCACATAGAGCTTGCTAATATGTGATATCACAGTGTTAAAACAAGGAGTGTTCTATTTACTATTACATTTGCAGGTAAACAGCACAAATCATTTGGAATATACAAAATCTGGACTTGGGAAACCTTTGTTCATTAGAAAGATAAGAGGAAGAAAATAGCAGCCTCATCTATGCAAGTATATTATGATTCCCGGGCATTATGGGGTTATGAAGCATTCTATGTTAGTGAATTGTTCCAGATCCCCAATCTCACTGCTAAAGAGCATTAAAATGTTTATAGTTTATCCTTTTTCTTTGCATTGATTCAAAAAACTTTAGTTCTTTTGATTTAGCGAAATGTGCTGGGATCCTGTCTTGGTGACTCAGCATCACATGCAGACTCTGAGTTGGGGCCCTGTCATTGGCTGCCTGGGCTGTATTATCTTGAACATTCACTTAACTCCCTTTGTGCCTCAGTTTCTAGGTATATGAATAGGGAATCATATTCCCAAATCACAAGGTATTTAAATGTGATTAAATGCACACGTGCTTTTTGAAGAGCTATAACAATAGCTATCATCTTCATTGTTCTTTGCTATAAGATAGTGGTTTCCTCAGGAATAACTGGAAGATGTTAGCATTTTTGTCCATACAAATGGACCAAAAGCTGCTGCGCTTTTTCATGTCTGCTCTTTGTCCTGTGATTCTATGGACCTGCTCTTTCCTCCTGTGATTAGCTATCAGCTCATTATAGTGAAGATGACTCACTGTTGCTCTCCTTCTAAGTTGGAGTAGTTTTGTAAACAGTTGTCTGTATCAGGGCTTGAAGTATCTATCTTTTGGGACGGGAATAAACTTCAGGAAATGTTCCCTTTTTGTGTCAGATGACATAACTTGAACTATAAACTATATAGGTATGAAAAACCAATGAATTAGTATGTTATTTAGCAGTAATAGTTTGCAGATTTACAAAATAAACTAAATAGCCATGTCTACATAGGTTTTTTTCTTTTTTTGAAAAAAAAAAGGCAAATGTAAATTAGTCTTTTTGTTGTTGTTGTTCGAGTAAATGGAAACCTATCTTGTTGTGCATCTAATACCATTAAACTGGTGGGTTTGTTTCTGTTATTGTTGTTGTTAATCCTCACCTGATGATATTTTTCCATTGATTTTTAGGGTGAGTGGAAGGGATGAGGAGAGACAGAGAGAAACATTGGTGTGAGAGAGCCACAACGATTGGTTGCCTCCAGTACGCACCCCAGGGGATCAAGCCTGCAACAAGGTATGTGCCCTTGACCAGTATTGAACCCAAAATCCTTCAGTCTGCAGGCTGATGCTATATCCACTGAGCCAAACCAGCTAGGGCAAACTGGTGGGTTTTTGATTTCGGCGTAAAATCTCCTCTATTATATACTAGAGGCCCAGTGCATTAAATCCGTGCACTCGGGGGAGGGGGGGGCGGTCGCTCAGCCTAGCCTGGGCCCTCTTGCAGTCTGGGCCCCCTCGGGGAATGACCACCTGCTGGCTTAGGCTCGCTCCTTGGGGGATTGGGCCTAAGCTGGCAGACAGACATCCCTCTGGCAGCCTGGGAGCCCTCAGGGGATGTCCACTTGCCAGCGGGGAGCAGGCCTAGTTGCAGTCAGACAT
>NW_006383010.1:1524982-1526805 GCF_000327345.1 Myotis davidii
GTGGGGGCCCTCACCCCATGAGGGTGCCTGACCAGCCTGGGTGAGTGGCTGATGGGTGTTTGCAGGCTGGCCATGGCCCCCAGCCACCCCAGCTCCCAGTGGAGGCTGGCTGGAAGCAGGTATCTGGGATTTGTTTAGCTTCTATAATTGAAACTTTGTTGCCTTTTGTGGAGGCCACAGCCGGCCAAAGCAGGCGGCAGCTTGGCTTCCTCCATCACCGGGGCAACCAAGCCTCCTGCTTGCTCCAGCTCCGTGGCTGCTGGCCGCCATCTTGGTTGGGTTAATTTGCATATAGTTGCTCTGATTGGATGGTGGGCGTGGCTTGGGTGTAGCAAAGTTATGGTCAATTAGCATCTTTGTCTTTTATTAGTGTAGATTACACTGATTCCTCTAAGTACTTTTGTGCATAGAGTTCAAAATTTTATGTCAGCTGATGGGTGAACATTTTAAAATATTAAGTGGTGAGGTTGCTGGACAGAAAACTTGGGAGCAGGGCAACTGTTCTCATGTTTGTTCCCCTTGGCAAGTTGACTGACCTCTCTTAGACTCAGTTTCTTTATCTACAAATTGAAGAAAAATATATATGCACCTTAGAATTTAGAGTTCTATTTTTCCTGTTCTTTTGTTCCATACCCAAATTAAAATTTAAAATTTTCTCATTATTCAATGAATATATTCTCATTATTGAAAAACCATAAAATTGTCACATAAACAAAAATTATAGGACATCACTAATCCTATATACCCAAACACACTATTGTTAAACATCTTAAGAATCTATCCTTTTAAATAGTATTGATTGCATTTTTTAGAGAAATGGTATCATTCCATATGTACTATGTTGTAATGTTTTAAATCCATCCCAGCAACTGAATCTACATTAAGTACAACACTCTATGTCAGAAGTTATCAAAGGCTTTCTGTAAAGGACTACTGTTTAGCCAGTCCCTTGTTATTTGACTCTTGGGTTTCCATTGCTTTGATATTACAAACAGCAGTGGTATGAAC
The DNA here is from genome assembly GCF_000327345.1 of Myotis davidii. NCBI lineage: Eukaryota > Metazoa > Chordata > Mammalia > Chiroptera > Vespertilionidae > Myotis > Myotis davidii. Next base: position 1,525,991 of record NW_006383010.1, read on the forward strand.
ATCCCTGTGCATATTTATTTGTACACATGACTTTCTTAAGGGTAAATGTTCGAAAGTGGAATTTCTGGTCAGAATGCATTCATTAATTCATTAACACATTCACTAACTATAGTTTCAGGGTCAAAGCAGCCACAGACAAAATGTAAATGAATGTGTGTTGGTACACTGTCAATCCCGGGATTGTTACCTTGATTGAAAGCATCTTAAATATTTTTCATTTAAATTAGGAAGCTTTAAAATATTTTCATACATACTATTTCATGACAACACTATATCTGTTTTTAGTAAATCAGTTATATTCTTACAGCACCAGAGAAAATTCAATGAAGCAATGCCTTGTATTAATAGCAATCACCATCAGAATATCAAAATGTCACATAACTCAATACTTTTCTATTAGAAGAGTTTTGAAAATATAGAACTGAAATAATTAGAGAGGCATTTTCTCTTTAAAATACAAACAAATACTAGCCAACAGCATATATAACATCTCGTCTACTGTGACCACTCTTGCACTATCTGAATGCTTTTTAAAGCTATGAGACACACACACACACACACACACACACACACACACACACACAAGCACTTCAACATAGTTTAAACTTTCTAAATTATAAACTTTTAAAAAGGAACTTCTTTTATAATTCTGACCTTTTAAAAATGTCGTTTCACTTACTCAACAAATATTTATTGAGTGCCTATGTCCTACATGCCAAGTTGCAAGAGGCTCTTGGAATACGTAAGTAAACAAGATGGCTGTGGTCAATGACTCATAATAATACTTGTTTTGAAGTGGAACAGTGGAGAAAAAA
>NW_006383010.1:1526900-1529354 GCF_000327345.1 Myotis davidii
CGATGTAACCAGGCAAATCCTCACCATCACAATGCCTGACCATGTAAAACGGACAACAGTATCACAGATATGGAGAAAGAAGATTGTGTAAAACTGTAGAGAACGCTATTTGAAGATGGTAAATTCGGCTTCAGATAAAGCAGGCTTCCCCCAATATGATCCATGCATATCAGGTATATATCTTTTCTTCTGTGACTGGTGGGTATCTTATTATTCAGATGGGAATCACCTTTAGTAGATGAGAAACTGATCTATCAGATCTGTTCAAAGAACAAGCTCTAATAGAAAGACCTGGATAGCAGCACTGTGCGTTTAAAAAAAAGTAAAAATCATGGACAGAGGAAGAAAAATCCTATATAATAAAAGCCTAATATGCTAAATGTCCGGTCGACCGTTCAACCAATTAAAGCGTAATATGCTAATAATATGCTAAGATTGCTCAACCACTCACTATGATGTGCACTGACCACCAGGAGGCAGACGCTCTGACTGGTAGGTTAGCTTGCTGCTGAGGTCTGGCAGATCGGGACTGAGTGAGATGGGCCGGACATACCCTGGAGCCCTCCTGCGGTCTCGCCCCGGCTGGCCAACCTCCCGCATCCCTCCCCAACCCAACTGTGCACCGGTAGAGTCCCTTGGCCTGGCCCGTGTCCTCTCACAATCCAGGACCCCTCAGGGGATGCTGGAGAGCTGGTTTCAGCCTGATCCCGCAGGCCAGGCTGAGGGACCCCACTGGTGCACGAATTTGTGCACCAGGCCTCTAGCACTATATAATACCACATATGTGGAATCTAAAAAAGCTGCAGTCATAGAAACAGAGAGTAGAACAGTGGCTTCCAGGGGCTGAGGTGGGGTAGAGGTGGGGGAAATGAGACGTTGGTTAAAGGGTACAAACTTCCAGTTATAAGATGAATAGGTTCTGATGATCTAATGTGCAGCAAGCATGGTGGCTATAGTTAACAATACTATATCATATACTTGAAAGATGCTAAGAGAGATCTTATATGGTCTCACCACAAAATAGAAATAGTAATTATGTGAGGTGATGGAGGTGTTAACTAATGCTACTGTGGTTATTAATCATAAGTGTATCAAATCACCACCTATTGTACATCTTGTAAGTTAATTATATCTCAATAAACCTGAAAAAAAGTGAGACTCAAAGTTCTGAGGCAAAGCACAGTGCAGGATAAAAGGGAAGTAAACACAGAAGAGTCCACACTGGCATCCAACATCCATTTGAGGGCCAGGCAGCAGACCCACAGATCGAGGTGCCAAAGAAATGGACTCAAGTTCTTCTAACACTAAATAAAAGGCAATGCACTAGGTAAAACTTTGAGATGAAGACTGAAAATTTCCTCTGTTAACAAAATAGAATGAGAATGGGGTATTGTTTCTTTGCCCCTAATTTTAGTCACTACAGGGTAGAACTGTTGAAGACAAATGACTGAGAACCATGAGAAAAAGCAACTACCTTTTTTTTTTTTTTTTTAAATAAAGGGCCTGTTATAAGAAAATAAATTCTGGCCACGTCCAACATGGATCTTAGACTTGGAGGAAATAAGATTTCAAAAAACCTTTAAAATCTTCATGACTTATGAATGATAGAAATTTGTGTCACAGATTCTTCAGGGATTATGAGAGGGCTCTTCTGTTTGCTTTATTTAACTGGAGTTTCCCATAATGTAAATGAAACACCAAACAGCTTGTGCTGCATTGGAGACAATGCGTGTCAGATGTTAGGGAAGGAGACTGTTATGATTCCCAATAGAGGAAATGATTCTCAATTCTTGATTTAGTACATTAGGGCACGGTTTCCTAAACAATGGTGACAGCCAAATCTGGATGTCTGTTTTTTATTTTTATTTTTAAAAACATGAACCCTGTTGATTGCAAGAGGTGGGTTTTGTGATACTAGTCAGCGGTTCTCAAAGTGTGGTTCTCATAGCAGCAGCAGCAGCAGCAGCAGCAGCAGCTGGGAACGTGTGAGAAATGTAAATTATCAGGCCCTTACCCAGAACTGCAGAATCAGAAACCCTGAGAGTGGGAGCCACAGGTCTGATTTAATAAGGCTTCCTGGGGATTCTGACATACTCCAAAGTTTGAGAAGCACTAAACTTCTCAGAAGGTGGACTCAGGTAATTCAAAGAATGGGAACTAAGTGGGTGGGAAACAATACTTTAATCAAAATACAGTACTTATATATTACAATGGGTATTATACTGTTCCTGCAGTGAATCAAGCAAAAATCTGTAATAATCTTTAAATTTAGTGAACAGCGCAAGAGACAGAAAGCCACTGATGCTGAATTGGCAGTGTAACAGCCAACTCTCCATTTGCTGTGTGCCTGATATTTAAGAGCAAATTGGACAGCCAATTCCTAAATGAATGGCAGGCACGACTGCATAATTTCATCCTACGTGCTTGCCATTGTGGCTTCAGAGCTTATTTTTC
>NW_006383010.1:1529682-1546195 GCF_000327345.1 Myotis davidii
GTGGAGTTGCGAGCTAAAAGTTGGGTTACGAGCCAACTTTAGATACCCCACCGCTAGTTGGCGCAGCGAACATCACAGTGAACGCCACAACATCAGCCCAGCATCACGTGTCTCACTCGTTCACTTTATGATTTGACATATGAGTAATTTGAGTTACGAGCTCCGTCACAGAACGAATTAAACTCGTAAGTCAAGACCCCACTGTATAGTATTTTGGTTGTCTGAAGCTTGTTCTTGGTAAACTCATCAAAAAAGACTTCTGTAAACAATATTCCCTAAGTTCTTACATGCTGATAACAGTTTACCCTTTTCCTTTACACCTGAAAGTTGGTTTTGCTGGATATAAAAATCCTTGTTTCTCATTCTTGCTACCACTGTCACAATTCCCCTTGAGTTTGTCATTAAAATGGGAAATGGGTTTACAGTGGACAGCACTCTGCATTCGTTCTGGGTAAGGAAGGAATTAAGACTGTGGCTACTCCACAGTAAAGAATCAGTGCAGGTTCCTAATTGTTCTGTGTCTAGAGCAGTTTATTGTTTACTTCTCCACTTCTTAACATCTCTCTTCCACAGTTGTTCTAGGGGATCAACTTTCCTATTCTTTTTCATCCCAAGGTATTGACTTATCTGGACGACTTAAGCATGGTAAAGCACGAAGCACAATTCTACATTTCACCAAAAGGAGTCACTGTATTTATGCCCCAAAATGAGTTAAGAAGTTTTGAGTTATGGGAAGAAAACTTCTCTCATCACACTCTTCCTCCAACTGGTCACATTGTGTGCATTGATAATCAGTGTATCACAGTTTGAGGACACTGGATTTAGAGGATGTTTAAAAGATATTTCTTTCATATCCCGTTGTTTTCAGTTAAAGAAAAAAAAAGTCCGAAAGTGATAAAATGACTTGCTCAAAGCAATGCAGTGAGTCGGCAACCTAACAGGATCTGAGAAGCCAGGATTCCAGATTCTAAGAGCAGTGCTGTTTCATTCAGTAAGAGTGACCTCTTAGGTTCGTTAGGTTGATGTCTCTAAAACAATGAATAGTTCAAGTAGCCCCCTCTTCACAAATGTTTTACCTGTAGGCTCAGAATTTGACAATTTCCCTTAGAAGCACAATTGTAAGTAATAAGAGCCTCAGATCATTACAGGAAAGTTTATTCCAATGGTAGGATCGCAGACAAGTAGCTAATATCTCATAACTGGCGTAGGGTGAGGAGAGAGAGTGAAATGAAAGAAGACATTGTTGGCTTTTTATCACATCTAGAGATTCCTTCAAACATTTTTTAAAACGGCATTTCAAAAATATAGAAATTTCTAATACCTGTATACCCATAACCAAGATCTATCAATTCATACCATGAAGTCATACCATCAAATTTGCTTTGAATTTTAAAAAATAAAATAGTAAAGTTTCTAATTACTTCGAGTTTCCACCACAAAGTGAATCTGTTATTTTGATTTGAGTAGCCTCAAGAGTGTCTGTAGACTGTACACGTTCCTTACACAGGCACCTCCTTTATCTCTCAACGTTCCCTTTCTCCCTGGCTCATCACTGAACAGCTTCTCTCTTACTTTCTTCTTCCTCCAGCAAGCATGCCTTGCTTTTGAAATTCCATAAAGGATGTTTACTGCTGTAACAACAGAAAAAGCTCCTCGGCTATGTCTTCCCTAATACCTTCTTTTAATTAGAAGAAAGACAAAGTCACAGACTGTGCCAAGTGCCTCAGTGTTCCCGGATTTCCTCCTTCTGTTAGTAATAAAAATAAACTCTATTGAATCTATACACTTATCACAAATAATTCTACTCTTCTGCCTTATAAATGGTTGATAACAGAAAATACAAAGAAATTTCCAATGCACATATTCTTTTTAAAATATGAAATGCCGTGCTTACTAATTTGTATGACATTTTGGATTGATTTGTGTGTGTTTAACAAAAGAAATATGGTTTTTATAATTAGCCTTTGTCTTTTAAAATTGCACTTGAAAATGCAAACACTAAGTAGTTGGATCTGAGACTGTGTAAGGATTTAGGACCAATCTGTTTACTTAAGCTTTGTTTCAATTCCATCTCCATGTGAACTGAGGATAGTATTAACATCTAGTAGATGCTGCTGTAAATAAACCACCATCTGAAATGGCCATCTAGAAATTGGCTGTAAAGAAGGAAATTCAATTATTGCTGAATAAAGGTCATTTTCTTTATGAAGAAATGTGGGGGGGGGGTAGGGGGTAGGGAGGGAGAGGTGACTTTCAAGACTTTGCACCCAGATTCCTGTAAAAAAAGCTTAAAAAATTTAAATCTGAAGACAGGCTAGAACTGAATCCTGAGTAAGTCTAGGGGCAAAAGTTTGGTAATGACTTTTTTCTATGTGTATTGCAATTTCCCCTTGATATTTTTCTGATCATATGATATTACTGATTCACTATGAAAAATCTGATAAATATAGAAAAACAAAAAGGCAGGGGGAAAGGATCAAAGTAAATACAATTTCTATTTAAAGAACAGTTTCTATGCAATTATTCTCTATGTTTTCCATAGCTGAAGTGGAAAGCAAATAAAATCTATATTTAGGAATACTTTCCTATGTAATTATTATATGTGTTTTCCATAGCTGAAGTTATATTACACATGAACATTCATATCTTGCTTAATTTATGATATCAATACTTGTCCATGCCACTATATAAATGAACAAGCAGGAAATGTAATGGTTGCATTACATGCCATCATGTGGGCACTCCATGATCCGCTCCACCATTCTCCTCCTGTTGGGTATTTGCGATGTCGCCTCTTATTTACTGAATCTATAAGATATATCCATTAGCTTCTTTAGGTATAATGTGATTCCATTTCAGATTATTTCTTTTTAATAGATTCTCTAATGTGGAATAACAGGAGCTAAATAAATAACTTTATTAGGATCTTCTTATATACATAGTAATTTTCAGACTACTTGCATCAAATTACACTCCCTTCAACAATGTCTGAGTAAATTTTTGCCCTACCCTCACCAAATTGGCTATTCACATGGTTATTAGTCTTTGCTAATATGATAGGAAAAAAAAGGGAGAGAGAGGAGTCAAAGCATTGGTATTTTGAGTATAAAGAGAGTAAATGATTATTTTGAATCTCTCTGAACATGGGGGTAGGGAGGGCCTTCTGGGATGTGCAACACAAGGCAGAGGTGAAATGAGTTTGGCAATACAGTAATTGAAAGTATGGGAACTGCCCATTTACCTGAGGACTAATTAAACTCCATTATTTGAGGTGGCATCTTGAAATTCCAAAATGGGACAGACCCCTAGGAAAATCTCATGGCCGCATGCTGGGTCACTGGGTCAAACCGTGTGTAACCTTAGGCACTTTGGTTTTGAGTCTTGTTTTTGACAGCAGTTAATGATTGAGGAAAAACATACCATAGAATGTTGGCTCACTTCAAAGGTTAAAGACTATGACAAGCAGATATTTTAATCACTTTTTACAATTACTTTTATAATATATGACAATAAATCTGAGTTTTCTTTCCTCTTTTTTTGTCTAAATAAATATAATATAAAAAGCAAATAGGCAACTGAGTTTCAAATTTTTTTTCACAGGAGAAATTTATTAAAGTGCTGTCCACATATGGGAGATTTAGAATCTATTTCTAAGTACTTTTTGGAGTTCTCTAATTACATAAAAGCATTCCAATTGTAATGGTAAACCTTCACAATTTATGTCTGTTAATAAAGCCAAACAATTTTAGTTTCATTGAAGTAACAGGGTACTATCATTTTCCTTCATATTTATCAGAAAATATGATTCTAAACTGAAAATACTATTCTTTTTTTCTAAATTGTGTACATCTACATCACTCAGTATTCTCAATTATCGTCTTCAATATGCCTTACTTACCAAGAAGTTGAATGTATACCTTAATCCAGGGGTCCTCAAACTACGGCCCGCGGGCCACATGCAAATACAAATATTGTATTTGTTCCCGTTTTGTTTTTTTACTTTAAAATAAGATATGTGCAGTGTGCATAGGAATTTGTTCATAGTTTTTTTTAAACTATAGTCCGGCCCTCCAATGGTCTGAGGGACAGTGAACTGGCCCCCTGTTTAAAAAGTTTGAGGACCCCTGATAATCATTGAAGTGTTACACCACAACATAGATAAGAATTTTATCAACATTTTGAACTGTACCAGATACTAACTCAGAAAAAAATAGAAATGAATGCTAAAATCACATGGATATATATATATGTAAAGATATATATATATATATATATATTCAACTGATGAATAGTGTGAGGGAATGAACGAGAAAAACATGGAGAAGAAAAATGAGAATGCTTACAACTTAAAGAATTATTTGGGAAAATTCAAGGACAACTTTGTCTCTATTTTGAAAAAAAAGACACAAATGCAATAAATAAATAATTTCAAATACAACTTGAATAAAAATCTGTTACAAGCTCACAAGTGTTATGAACATATTGGTTTCATTTTCATAACTTAATTATTCTTTGTTGCTAGAAGTGGAAGATTTCATGGGTTATAGAAGATTGTTGCTAGCTTACCATATGAGGTTTAGATATTGAGCTAATGAGCAAGTAAAAAAGAAAGACTGCGGTCCTAATCCCAGTAACTTTCATTTGGGGAATAACACGTGGGCAGGATCATGCGGCGGGCAGGAAAGGGTCTGAGAGCAGTTCGGGGCTTCCCACGGGTCTCCGGAATGAGCTGCAGAGAGCTTCGGCGTATCCACGACAGGGAGGTTACGCCACTTCCCAGCCCAGCACTGATACTGTGCACCTGGCGCACAGTAAACTCTCAAGAAAACGGCCCTGTTACTTCCCACCATTATCATCACCACTACTGTCCTCTTCCTCCTCCCCCTCTTCTTCATCCCAAAGGAAAGAGAGTCTACTCAGAACTCTCAGGTGCCTATGGTTAGAATGCTATTTCTCCAAATCTTCAATGGTGTCACTCAGACCCTGGCTCCCATCTGGTTTAGAGTGGTCCTCCGCATCTCCCTACCCCTCCCTCTATCACTCTATCATGTGAGTATATTGTGTTTTCTTCACAGCCCTTATCACTGTCTGAAATTGTCCTGTGAACTTAGCATTTTACCTCATTTTGTGAGAGAGGGGCCTATGTCTAATTTATTGCTGAATCCTTCAGAGACAAGAACACAGTCTGGCACATAATAGATGCTCAAAATAATCACAGATGGCACATAATATGTGGTGAATAAAGGGGTGAATCATAAGCAACTATATCCTATATAATAAAAGAGAAATATGCTAATTAGCCATTATGCCCTGAGGCGTAACAACCAAGTGCGTCACAACCAGATCACAGATCAGCAGGAGGGTGGGCCAGTGAGGTACAAGCAGCTGTGGAGAGCTACAGGAGGGCAGCAGCAACCTACTGGCTACAAGCAGGTGGCAGAGAGCTACATGACAGGGCAGGGCAGCAAGCAAGTGGGAGGCGGAGAGCTACAGGAGAGTGGCAGTGACCTACTGGAGCAGGGATTTGTGCGCAGGGCTACTAATATGTTAATAATTGACGACAGACCTTTAAGATCCACAATAACTAATTCTTCAGAATGAACCTCTGGATTAGTATAATTGTAAGCCTAGCCATAAAGCATTAGATAGCATTAGCTAGTCATAAAGATTAGATAGCAGAAACACACAGATGCTATAGTTATCTGAATTAACCATGAAGTCTAAATTAAATAGTAAGTGTACATAACCTGACTAGAGGAAGCTCATGAGAGAGGACTACAGTAAGAAGCCACTATTTAATAATTACTATACCAAGTCATATGTGAGAACTGAAACACAGCAGTCAGCAATGATCTATAAATTAGAGAGGTTATCCCTACTATTATATCAGGAACTTTAAAAAATCTGTTAAAATAATATTGAACAAATAAATATGTTAAACAAGAGGTTGTCACTAAGGTCACTACTTCTCTGGTCTCACCCTAACCTACTTAATGGCAAAAATGAAAAACAAAACAAAAACAAGCGTTTAGAATAAAGAGCTGAAAAGATTCTTGTATCCTATGCCTATACTATAAAAGCTCTTGAATTCCCTCATTTTCTTCAGGATCCTAGAATTAATCACTATTTGTATTGCTTCAGAGAAATTGGATACTTCAAATTAAAACAAAGATCAGTTATTAAGTTACAAACAAACATCACTCTCAAGGCTTGGGTGTTATCATAAATGTAAAAGCATTTTCAGCTAAATTATAAAATGAGCTGTTTGCTTTTTAATGCAGAATTAATGGTGGCATATTCAGATATATCAGCAGAGCTTGCTTGGAGAAACATTTCATAATGGAGCAGAAATAAGTTTAGTTACTAGAATGGTTAACCCTAAAATTTGTCAATGAACTATTTTCTAAAATGTTTTAAAGAAAAATACTTTAGCTCTAGCCAGTTTGGCTCAGTGGATAAAGCACTAGCCTGTGGACTGAAAGGTCCCGGGTTCAATTCCAGTCAAGGGCACATGCCCGGGGTTGCAGGCTTGATCGCCAGTAGGGGGCATGCAGAAGGCAGTCGATCAATGACTCTCTCTCATCATTGATATTTCCATCTCTCTCTCCCTCTCCCATCCTCTCTGAAATCAATAAAAATATATTAAAAAAGAAAAAAGAGAATTAAAAAAAATACATATAGTATAAATCTACATCATAAAAAGTTAACAAGAAAGCTTGTAAATTAAATCTTTAGAGGACTTACTTTACAAGGCACCTGCTACACACTGAATATTTGTGTCCCTCCCCGTCTCATTCACATGTTAACTCCTAATCCTCAATGTGATGTATTTGGGGTAGGTCCTTTGAGGTGGTTAGGTCATGAGGTAGAGCCCTCATTAAAAAGAGACCCCAGAGCACTCCCTCACCCCTCTGTCACACGGAGAAGATGGCTGTCTGTGAACTAGAGGTTGGTTTCTCACCAGAAACTGAGTCTTCTGGCACACTGACCTTGGACTGCTCAGACTCCAGATCACTGAGAAGTAAATGTTGATTTTTCATAATCCATCCAGTCTATGGTATTCTGTTACAGCAGCCCAAATGGACTAAGATAGTACTTAACTCCTAAACTTTAAAAATTTTAATCAAGCATCTATTCTATTAAAGCCTAGGTGGTCCTTGTGACCTTGTGCGCGACATCATCACAAGATGGTCGCTGCAAGATGGCCGCCACAAGATGGCCACGCGCACATCAGAGGCGGGGCCCAGTGGCCACTCCACACAGTGAGGCCTGGGGGTCCTGCAGCTCCGTGCGGCATGAAGGAGGCTGGTCCTGGCGTCTCCATTGCCTCGCGCGGAAGAGGCGGGTTGCAGCAGGGGAGGGCAGCTGTGGGCGATTGGGCCGGCTGCGGAGTGGTTAGGGGGCGATCAGGCTGCCAGCCAGAAGTGGTTAGGGGCAATCAGGTAGGCAGGCAGGTGAGCAGTTAGGAGCCAGCAATTCTGGATTGTGAGAGGGATGTTTGTGATTGGAGAGGGTGCAGGTTGGGCTGAGGGACACTCCCCCTCCCGCTGTGCATGAATTTCCTGCACCAGGCCTCTAGGATATTTATAAATTAAATGAGCTATACTAGGTAGGATTTAATGTTTAAAGTGAATCCAAAACAAATTCATATTTCATCTCACCACGATCAAACTTATTACATTTATTTACGTAAGTTTCATCTAGTTAAAGTTTAAATCCAACTAATTAGCTAATATGCATTTTGTTTACATTTCTAATGCCAATTCTCATCATCTGAACTAATTTTTCTTAATGCACTAGAGTTGTGAAAGTGTCTCCAACCATCTTATATTTAAATTTCATGAAGCATAATGCTTTCTCTTTTTTGTTTAAGCAGAAACCTTTGTTGAATACAAATTTTCATACAGATTGGTAATATTATATAAACAATGTTTATATTTTAGCAAATTAAAAATAGGTTCGCTGACACAGTATTTTTTTAAAGACCAACTTTTACATTATATTTTTCCAATTAAAATGTATTTCATAATCAGCCATGCTGATAGATTCTGATAAAATCCCTCTTTATGCTATTCTGAATTATGAAATCACTCACTCAAAACTTCCTCATTTTTTAAATGTCTTATTCATACACCCCATTATATAGCCTTATCTTCTACCTGCTAAAACAACTGCTCCTACTCCTATTCTACTTCAACTGGGCTCCAGGCAATTTAGTGCATTTTCTCTCTAATCATCACTCAACTGCTTTTTTGTTCATACTATCATTTTGTTCATATACTCATTTTGGACTTCATGGTCTATAATTTCAATAAAAAGTTTGCTAACGGCTAACCCACGCCTTTCTTTGTCACACCTAGCTAGCAAAAAAACCATTAAAACCAACCAAACACCTTTCATATGCTTGTATTTGAGCTGCTGAGCTCCTAGAGAGAGAATACCGTATACCTGGAAGGACTGATGTCACCAACCTAGACACTGTCCAGGAACCCTAGCGTGTTTCTCTAGCCAACCCTCTCTGGAATGACAATTTTAAATTCTGCACACTCATCTCCAAAGTTTGTTTTCTCCCCGAGTCTCAGCAGACAGACATCCTATCTTTTCTTTCTGTATGTGGTTAACGGGCCATGAGATGGAAACTGTCTCCTATTTTTGACACCCAATCTAATTAGCTGCTGACATGCCATCCCCATCTTATCTCCATTCTCTCGGACTCCAATGGGAGCAGGACCTCGCTGTTCCTAACGCCCTCTGTCCTCTGAACCCCACCCTCCCCACCTTCTTTCAGACCTTCTCCTCTTCAGGCATGCACAACTTGGACTCTGCTGCTACTCTACCTCAAGCCCTCTCAGTGAAGTCGTCTGTGACCGCCATCCTGCTACATCCCAGAGGCACGTTTCAGACCTGATACCACTTGCCCTGCAGCAGCCTTGGACCCAAGTGAGTACTTCCTCATTTTTCCAAATACCATTTTCCCTTGTCTTCTATGACAATCACATTCTACTGGTTTTCCTCCTATTTCTGGGACCACCACTTCTAATTTCCTTTTCTAGCACTTTCATCTCATGAATGCTTAAACGTTAAATCCTCTTTTCTCAGTCTACACATGCTTTGGGCAACTTCATTCCCCTCAATTATCATTTAGCTGTTGAGGACTCCTGAGTTCACTTGGTATATTGAGCTACTCGGTATATTGAGCCAGAATGCCCACATTTAAAGCCCGGCTCTGAACTCCCATGCCTTTGGCTTAACTCTCTCTGCTGCTTCTTCCTCTATAAAATGAGGATAAAACAGTATCTACTCCTACTTTATTTTTTAATTTTTTACTTTTTTTTTGTTAATCCTTACCTGAGAATATTTTCCATTGATATTTCTTTCTTTCTTTCTTTCTTTTTTTTTTAAGAGAGACTGGAAGGGAGTGGGGGAGACCCAGAGAGAGAAACATCAATGTGGGAGAGACATGTTGATCGGTTGCCTCCTGCACACATCCCTGACCGGGCTGAGGGATAGAGCTTGCAACTGAGGTATATGCACTTGACCAGAATCACACCTGCGATCCTTCAGTCTACAGGACTATGCTCTATCCACTGAGCCAAACCAGCTAGGGCTCTACACCTACTTGACAGGGCTGTGTTGAAATCTAATGAATTAATGTATTTGTTCATTATTTCTGTAGCACCAGTGCAGTGCCTTGAAGCATCTGCTGACTCACTCAATAAATGCACTTACCAGATGGTAAATTATCACAATTCCGAGGAATTTTCTGCTAGCCCTATTAAATTTGAAATTCCTTGTTACGGGTACCTCATGGTGCCCTTCTAAAGGACATCACAATTTGAAAGAACAAGAATTACATAGGAAAATTCCTGGGAAAATACAACTTCTGTTTAAAATACACACAAATTCTAGTATTATAAGTCCACATCAATATGATTCAGACAATAGAAACGATATGAAGTATTGGTTTTAACAGACATTGTGATTTATGAAATGCTTTAATATTACTCTAACTACAAGCATATTACCTCATCTCTTTCATTAGGCTTTTCTAAAATGAGAAGTGCTTGGCCTAGGGAACACTTACATAAAAGGAGAAAGTGGCCCTAACCGGTTTAGCTCAGTGGATGGAGCGTTGGCCGGGGGACTGAAGGGTCCCAGGTTTGACTCCGGTCAAGGGCATGTACTTTGGTTGCGGGCACGTCCCCAGTAGAAGGTGTGCAGGAGGCAGCTGATCGATGTTTCTCTCTCATCGATGTTTCTAACTCTCTATCCCTCTCTCTTCCTCTTTGTAAAACATCAATAAAATTTTTTTTTTTTTAAAAAAGGAGAAAGTGGTTGAAGGAAAAGCACCAGGTCCTCAATGTCGGGTCAACATAGGAGCTGCTGCCAAAGAGCAATGATCAGCCCCACACCAGACGCTGCAGTGCTGTGACAGGCACCCCCTTTTCATAGGGTCGTTTATGTCTGTTTTTCAACTTTTTACTGTTTGACATTTGGAAAGTTAGGGGAGAAGCCTCGAGTAGAAGACATTTCTTGGAGAAGCAGAAGTTTGTAGACAAGTGCTGGAGCAGTAGCTTTTTACTTGAGAAGTTAGTAAAGATGTGTATTCCTATCCCAAAGCAAGACTCTCTACTTATTCCCTTGCTTGCAAAGGCTGGAAGTTTTTTTCCTAGTTGTTGCAGACTGACTCCAGTTTGGGGACCCTTGAGGAAGTCCTTCTGCTCTCACAAATTCCTATCTTCTGCTACTCCCTGGTAGTTGAGAAGGCTATCTTGTTTAAGTGGCCACTCGGTGGCAGTCATTAACACTGTTCACTAATTTGTCTTTCCTGGACATATGGTGCTAATGCTGCAACCTCTTCCCCAGTTAAAGTGGCCATGTGACTTGCTCTGGCCAATGAGATGCGAGCTTTCAGATAGATGCAATAAAAGCCAGTGTGCGATTTTCCAGGTTCTCTTTTGCCACTTCCCTTCCCCTAACCCTCTACGTCCCGCCTTGGCAAAATGACCCAGATGGCAGCTTGTCCATCAGTCTGGGCTCTGGCGGGAGGAGGATGAGAAACATAGCCGTGAGCAAACCATATAGTGGGGAGAGCAGAACAAATAGTGTACAGAGCATATTGTCTTGCATGACTGAGATTTTGAAGTTGTTAGTTTATCATAACTTAGATCTATTCTTATTGATGTGAATTTGTAGACTGCTTAAATAAACAGGTTACAAATATCTGATTAAGAAACAGGTTTTTTTTTTTTTTTTACTTTCTCTTTCCTTTATGTCTACCATGTTAATCAATCAGATAAGCTAGACCAGCTTCTGCCATTTATCCATTACTAGTAGCATAAATAAGTTTGGGAGCTGGAATTATTAGCAAACTGTAGAAAAGCTTTCATGAATTGCTAAGGTAAAGTTCTTACAGCTGGTAAAATTTCTGTTCTTTTGAAGACAATTAAAATACAGAATATTTACAACAGAGAGAAACACATATAACAAAACTGAGTTAAGGAGTAGGTATGATTTCTATGATTCACTCTGGGACAAAAAAATGTTAATAATTTCTATTTCAATGTATATTATTTTAGAATCATTTCCATATGCTCTAGATCCCCTTTAAAGCACAAATAAACTTCAAATCATAATAAAATATTCAATATGTGACAGTTGTAACTCATGAAAACGTAATTTAATTACACATATAAGCAAAATTACTGTTCTCTATTATCATGTTTTACTAAAGTAAACCTTTTAAATGAAAATATTAGGTATTATTTATATCATATTATTTCTTTCATTAAAATTCAATAATGAATGCTAAATAGTAAGGTAATAAAGTCTACATAAGGATCAAAACCTTTAAAAAACTATAAGGATAAACACATTAGTACACAATAACATAAGGAAACAATCAATAATTACCACTTTACGGATATGATTAACATTGTTCCTTTCCAGAAAATTACATAAATATGCCAACAAATAAAGTTTCAGCTGTATAGCTTCCACAAATTAAAGCAAACATATGCCCCCTCACACTTACCTTTCCTAATTTCTACTTAGGTTTAAAACTTCAGAAAATCTTCTAACTAAATGTCAATTCTACTTAAAGGATCCACAATAAATGACCTACCATACTTAGTAATGGTTGGAATTTAGATATGCTCTCTAGTTCACTGGTTTTCAAAACCCTTCCTCTTTAGAGAACCAGCATGTACAGAACAGATAAACAGGAAGCTGTTCTATGGGGCTGGGAGAGGTGGGGGAGGGGGCGTATGGGAGCTTATATGGGAGGTTCGAGATTGGGCATATTTTCAGACCCCTTATTACATTCCATCCCTCCCAACAATCTACCTCAAGCCTTTGGGGCCAGTTGCTTCTTTATGTTATCAATGTACAGATTTTACTTTAAAAATGATTGGAAGGATTTTTATTGGAGTTCACAGAAAACCTAATAGAGGGTAGTCAACAAACACTAAATACTTTTCTAGGGCTAGGCATACAGTGCTAAGCAAAGGAATATAATAACAGCAGAAACTTAATCCTTATTTTCCAGTTGTATTAATTCTACTGGGAAAATGGGGGGTGGGGGGAAGGGCATAGAAGAGTCACAGATCCATAACAAGGAAGTGTAACAGCAGCAGAAGCAGAGAGTGCAGGGAAGTGCCGGACCCCTCCAGGTAGAGGGAGTGGGAGGTGGCTTGAGCAGTGCAATCAGGGAGGGCTTCATAGAGGGGCAATATCTAGGTTGGGGGGAGGTGGAAGGAACAGGGTGTAGGCAGGGGCAAAGCACACCTATGTGCCTAGGGTATCTGTGGGCGGGGGGAGGGCAGCCCATTGTAGTTAGAGAGGAAAGTGCCTGAGGGGAGTAAGAGGGAAACAGCAGGCTGAGGTCAGATTTATAAAGGCTTTGAGGCCAAATCGAAAGTCAACTTAAGGCCTAAGGACCAGGGGAGGTTTAGAGAAGGGCTGTGTGACAGGAGATCTCGTCTTTATTTCGGACTGAAGTGGAGAACGGGCTGAAGAAGTCAGATGCTGAAACCATGAAGGCCAGTTCAGACGGACACTCGAAGTCCATTTTCCACCTGCTTATTGTCCTGCCAGACCCAAAATGACACGGACAACCCAAATCACCAACCTTTTCTTCTCACAGGTCGGTTCAAGTCTCCCAGTTTGGGTTTATGAGCGTTACGTCTCCTCTCTAAGGGCTAAGCTCCACAGGGCAGGGGCTGAGGAGCTTTTATTCTCCGGTATAGCTCAAGGCAAAGAACAGCGGCCAGCATGCGGTGGGGGTGCAATCAACATCTAGTGAAGAGATACATGACCTCTCCCGGGGTGTGCCTGTTTCTGTGTGCCTCACTGCCCTATCTGGCCATCACCACTTCAACACTCCTCTTTGCTCAAGCCTTTGGGCCACAAACCCAGACCAGCGCAAACCCAGACCAGCGAGTTTTCCTGGTGAGAGCGCCCCTCAAACGTGCCCTTGCGCCCTTTGCAAATGCCTCCACTGCTCAGCAGATGGATAATGTGGTTCTTCCTGTTACCAAGTCCTTTCCCAGAAAATTATTCTCAGGAAGAATGTTAACGAGGAGGGAAAAAATGCGTTGTAAGCCCAGCCATTTTCTCATTTTACAATCTACTTAGGTCCTGATGTTTATTATGTCCCTTTTTTCTAATTAATAAAATATAGGATTTGTTATTCATACAGTAATTTTTTCATAATGTAGATATTTAGAGCTATGTATTTAGAACAAAGTACAACTTTGTCTGCTTTCCACATAATTTAAAGCGATGCTTATACACGGGTTGCTTGTTAGGGAGTCTATTTTAATGTTGTATGAGGGTGGACAAAAGGAGGCTTACAACTGTTGGTGAAACACAGAGTTAATAACGTTCTTGTAATAATCATAACTTACTTTTGCCCACCCCTATATATTTGTTCCCCTTTTTTTGGCTCCCAAACATTTATTCTCTCCACATTCTTATAGGGCATCAATTTGCTGTTCAGGAATTATTCATACTTCCTTATCCCTAGTCTTCACAGGATCCTGAAATCGAATTCTCCGGAAGACTGCTTCTATCACCCCTTCCGTTTCATTCCCCGAGGTCCCCAAGGAACCACATGTAACGGAAACTGCCGATTGACCTCTTCCTCCTGGGACTTTGTTTTTTGACAAGAGTATAAAAAACACTGCATGTTTATTAACTCCAGGATGTCAAGCCAGAGAGATGCTCTATGGTAACCTGAGACTATTAGTTCCAATCTGTCCTTTCAGCCTTCTCTCTGATTCTGTGGTGTTACTACGTCCTATCAAATTCACTCTCTGTTCCACATAGCCACTGGTTTCTGTTGTGATACAGATAATATGCGGGATATTCCCACACACTATTTTCTACATGTGTCATCTTCTATTACAATGTTTTGCATTTGCCAATTTTCAATATCATTTTTGCTTCGGTTGCTCTTTTTATTTTTAATATATTTTTATTGATTTCAGAGAGGAAGGGAGAGGGGGAGAGAGAGAGAAACATCAGTGATGAGAGAGAATCATTGATCAGCTGCCTCCTGCACGCCCCACACTGGGGATCAAGCCTGCAACTTGAGCCTGTGCCCTGACCGGGAATGGAACTGTGCCTCTTGGTTCATAGGTCGACACAACCACTTGAGCTACACTGGCTGGGCTGCTGTGGTTACTCTTATTCTATAATGCTGCTTTCCAAAATTTGTTCTGGGAAGTAGTATTTGTAACTCAGTGTTAGAAAACGTTACATAAAAAAAGGAGGGGGGTTAATAGTTAAATAACTATGGAAAACACAAAGATTAATATATTTTAGTTCATTTGTTTTTCTGTACATTGTGAATTTCTAAGAAAGATTACAGGATGTAGCTTTTTCTGACTTATTTTTAGTATGTACGCAGGCAGGTTTATCCTGCCATACCTAAAGAAATCAGTGGTATGCAGAACACATTTTGGATAATGATATTCCAGATGCTGCTCTTTACTGTCTCCAATGAGGACTTACAATTCCCTTGAGCTCATAACAAAGCAATGCTATTTATTTTACTTATCTTTAAGGCTGATCATTCCTGTTTAGTATTCATCTGATCTCTATCCTGTCTGTTTGTAGTGCTTCTGTTGTTTGCATTTCTTATATAGACTTTGAAAATCTTGTGGCTTGAATTTTTCCCCCAGTAGTATTACAAGATATTTTAACTGAGCTCGGGTGTTTAAAGTTTCTGAATATGTCCTCGAAATAAAAGTTTATTACAGGTACTTAATGTTTCTATTGTTCTTTTTTAAAAAATATATTTTATTGATTTTAGAGAGGGAGAGGGAGAGAGAGATAGAAACATCAATGATGACAATCACTGATTGGCTGCCTCCTGCATGCCCCCCACTGGGGATCGAGCCTGCAAACCAGGCACGTGTCCTTGGCTGGAATCGAACCCAGGACCCTTCAAGTCCACAGGCCGACACTCTATCCATTGAGCCAAATCAGCTAGGGCTCTGTTGTTCTTTTGATAGGTTTAGGGTTTCATTGCATTCCTGATTATTGTTCAGTGTCTCTAATTGTGAGCACAGAACACAAATCAGTGGTACTTGCTCTTCTATTTTTGGTCATGTTGGTGTTCTTTTTATTAAATGAATGCTCAAGACCAGCCAGTGTGGCTCAATGGTTGAGTGTCAACCCATGAACTAGAAGGTCACGGTTTGATTCCTGGTCAAGGCGCATGCCTGGGTTGTGGACTCGATTCCCAGTGTGGAATGTGCAGAAGGCAGCCAATCAACGTTTTCTCTCATTGATGTTTCTACCTCTCTCCCCCTTTATCTCTGAAATAAATAAAAACATATTTTAAAAAATGAATGCTCAATATATCCTTTTAATATGGCGATATATACCTCTTCAAGCATAGGCTTGGGGTAAAATAATTTTTCATAATCACATTCCTGATAGACACTTTTCCTGAGTGTGTTGGTCAATGAGAGGCAACTGTCAGTGAGGAAGAAGCAGGAAGTGGTGTTGAAAGGGTCCAGAACTAGACACTTTTCACTGGGCAATCCCACTTTAGAAAAGAAAAATTTATTGACAGGTTATAGCTACACTATTCAAAATTCAATAATACTGAAAAACAACCCAACTGTCCAAATGTTTTTGGAATAGTTAGGCAAACTATGCTAAGAAGATGAATTCTTATTAACTACAATTAAAATGGCCCTAGCTAGTTTGGCTCAGTGGATAGAGCATCTGCCTGGGGGCTGAAGGGTCCCAGGTTCGATTCCGATCAAGGGCACATGCCCAGGTTGCGGGCATGGTGGAGCTGATCAATGATTCTCTCTCATCACTGATGTTTCTATCTCTCTTTCTCTCCTCCTTCCTCTCTGAAATCAATAAAAATTCAAAAATAAATTTAAAATGTATGCCATAGAAATGAAAAATTATGTAAGAAAGAAAATACCTTGCATAACTTGTTATAAAATAAAATACAGAAAATCTAGATCTAATAAAAAACAATGTTTGC
>NW_006383010.1:1546313-1547463 GCF_000327345.1 Myotis davidii
AAAATTAAAATGGCCCTAGCTAGTTTGGCTCAGTGGATAGAGCATCTGCCTGGGGGCTGAAGGGTCCCAGGTT
This sequence comes from Myotis davidii, assembly GCF_000327345.1. Lineage (NCBI taxonomy): Eukaryota > Metazoa > Chordata > Mammalia > Chiroptera > Vespertilionidae > Myotis > Myotis davidii. The sequence continues at coordinate 1,546,387 of NW_006383010.1, forward strand.
CGATTCCGATCAAGGGCACATGCCCAGGTTGCGGGCATGGTGGAGCTGATCAATGATTCTCTCTCATCACTGATGTTTCTATCTCTCTTTCTCTCCTCCTTCCTCTCTGAAATCAATAAAAATTTAAAAATAAATTTAAAATGTATTCCATAGAAATGAAAAATTATGTAAGAAAGAAAATACCTTGCATAACTTGTTATAAAATAAAATACAGAAAATCTAGATCTAATAAAAAACAATGTTTGCACAGGAATAAGGACAAAACAAGTACACTAAACAAGTAATTTTTTTTCAATGGATGTATTCTTTGTAGTTCTTTGTTTACTAAGCTTAGCTAACTATAGAATTTTAAAAAATACCTTCTAAGGTCATAGGCAAATGACTTTAAAAGCAAACTATAGCATCTGTGGGTATTACATTTATATAAGTATGTAAATACTTATAGGTCTCTAATATGCACATATATAGAAATAAATGTGTATAAAATTAAAACATCGTTACGAGTGAAAAAGTATCCTAACTAAACATGATGCATATTTAGAAGAAATACATTTATTTCTCTTTGTACACTTGATTCTCCTATTTGAGCTCAGATATATTTCAGCTCACCTCCACATAAATGATGAAGAAAGTTAAGACCAAGGTCATCCTAAGTATGCCATGTGAAAAACAATGAGAACACCCAGGCACTAGATACTCAAAGACAAGTATTTTTAAAGCACAAATCTGTTAACTAAAATAACATCAGGTAATTTTAAGTATGACTTTTTAGAAGCATGGATTCCCTGGCTTAATGCTAAGAACAGTCTAAACCAAGCTGGACAAGTAAAATTATTTGGGACTGGCAAAAGAGAAGAGGCATAGCGTACCAGAGGGTCTCTTTACTCTGGCTGAGAAGGTGACAAAGTCCATAATGAAGAACATACCTTAACATGTAAGCAGGACAAAAGAGAGAGAACTCATGGACATGGACAACAGTGTGGTGATGGCTGGGGTGCAGCAGGTGGAGGTGGAAGAGGACATAGAGGGGATAAATGATGATGGAAAAAATAAAGGATGTAAAAAGGACAGATATAG
>NW_006383010.1:1547537-1561481 GCF_000327345.1 Myotis davidii
GAAAATGTTAAGATTGTGCGGGCTGTTTTATTATGGCTAAGAACCTGAGAGACAGGACAATGTCAAAGCAGTTTTTCTTGTTATACATTTATTGCTCTGCTTAATCTGTTTGAAGGAGCATAAAAATACATGAAATACTACCCCAGGTGAGATCCACTCTTCCTCCCGCTAGAACGCTGAGGCCAACACAAATCTGACTGACATGCTATTGAAATACAAGACTACTTTTCCTTGACCTGAGCTCTTAAGAGTCAACATCACAGGCGAGGTCCAAGTCTAAAACCTTTCAAGAAAATCTGTGTTCTTTATCAGAATGATACAAAAAATCCTTTTTTAATCAACCAACAAAATGCAGCTAAATAAAAAACTCCTGCTTTGCACTGAGCTGCAGATAGTGAATTAACTCACCCAGGAAGAGCTGCAAAGCACTTCGCACAGGGCCACTGGCCTGCAGGACCCTCACTGGAAAGCTGAGTATCTCACTCGCCCCCTCAATTTCTTAAATACTGTAATTTTTATATCTTACTTGACAAGCTTTCTTCATTTTAAAAAGTTTTTATTGAGCTAACATTATAAGTGTTAAAATAACTTTTAAAGAAAAAAATTCACCCACAAGCCTGCCACTGCACTAAACCTCTTTATTTTGTCCACAAACACATATAACTTGTAGTGATAATCACTATACGTAAGATAATGGAGCCAGGCTATTTAAAGGCATTGTGTACCATTTCCTGACAACATGTTCTGCTAAATTAATGAGTACTTATTATGTAAAATTCAGTGTATGCTAGAAGTCCATAAAAATAAGAATATTCAGTACATACCCCCTAAATATATACTCCCCAAAGGATATTTTATCCTAAAAATGTAACTGTAAGACACTTTGTAATTCCCATCTGTGTGCCACTTTAACTTACCTCTTCTCCAGACAGATAGTAGGCTGAGAGTAGTCCACCAACAAAGCGTATATTAACTTCAAAAACAGAAACTTCAGCATTCTGTAGAAACAAAAAAAAGGAGGTACATACATAAACAACAGTATACAATTGAGAAAAATATTGTGAGAAATGCACTAAATCTTTAAATTTTATTCAAATCATATATGCTTGCCCAGAGAGATCTATATATATAAAAGCCTAAGCGACCGTTGTGACCGAACGACTGGAACAACCCACTGACCAGTTGTTATGACACACACTGACCACCAGGGGGCAGACGCTCAAAGCAGGAGCTGCCCCCTGGTGGTCAGTGGGCTCCCACAGCCAACCTCCCGTGGCCCCTCCCCCTGGCCGGGCAACCTCCTGTGGCCTCCCCCCACACCCAGCCAGCCAGCCAACCTCCTGGGGTCCCTCCCCTTAGCCAGCTGGCCCCTGACAGGCCTCGATCACCGGCCTGGCCGAGGGACCCCACCTGTACACGAATTTGTGCATTGGGACATTAGTTTATATATAATAGGGGAAAATTCTCTCAAAATACATAGATAGAATAATTTTGACTCAAAATCTCAATGATAAAAATACTAGAGGCCTGGTGCACGAAATTCATGCACTTTGGGGGGGGGCTGAGGAGGGAGGTCCTTCAGCCCAGCCTGTGCCCTTTTGCAGTCTGGTAGCCCTCAGGGGATGTCCGATTGCCTGCTACCATATCTGTGCTCGCCAGCCATGAGCCCGGCTTCTGGCTGAGCGGCGCTCTGACCACACTGGTGCAGCTCCTGCATTGAGTGTCTGTCCCCTGGTTTGGTTGATTTGCATATTAGCCTTTTATTATATAGGATTGATGATATATTATTTCCTCTCTCTATTCAACAGTATTTACAATGCTCAGTGTTCTCTATTTGTGCAGATGCACTAGGGCCAGGGCACTCTGTTGTTCTATTCTGTGTTCTCTTTTTATTCATTTGCTTTTTCTTCCTGCAGGGCCATTTGGACTCACACTTTGGCTGGCAATTCACCATTATTCTAGTAACCTTCTTGCATCATGTTAAAGTAGCACAGCGAGAATGCAAATCAGATTTTAAGCTGGGAGACCTGGGGCTAGTGCTGCTCCCAACTGTCTGCCTGCAGCCTGGAAGGGTCAGCCTCTGAGAAGAAATTCATCTTTGCATGAAGGAGATGATAATCATATGTATGAGGTATGCTGCTGCAACTGCTCGTTTATATCAATAATAGCTTGCTTTTATTATTATTATTTGCACTATGCCAGATCCTGCGTTAATCTCTTTACATGGACTATGTCTTTTATGCCTTACACCAGCCCTCTGAAATAACTGCTATCCATTTTACAAATGGAGATACTGAGATTTATAATGGTTACTATGACTTTCTAAGGTCAGACAACTAATAATTAGTTGAATCAGGATTTGAACTCGAGTACTAAATTCTTGGTACAGGGCTCCGCTACCAATATCAGCTAACATGATAATGCACCAAGTCTCTTTATTAATAGCCATATCATTGTGGCATAACAGTCATTACTGCCAATACTTTCATTATTTTATTATATCTGACTACTAAATGGATTTGTCTTACATTCTGTTACTAGATAGTTTAATAAAATGAACCTACAATAGATTCACAGTACACTTTAAGCTTTAGTTAGCTTCTTTTTATATTCTCTTGGCCTACTCAGTAATTGTTCACTTCTGCCTAACATCAAACCATTTATAAATAATCATGGGAGAGAATAATAAATTATAATATATGGAGTAAATATCTGGTAGATAAACTTAGTCAAAATCATCTGAGATCTTATTTCCTTTCACAAACAATTATTAACCAACTTCTATGTTCTAAGAATATGGCAATGAAGACTGACAGGTCCTCAAACTCATGGAGTCTGCATTATAGTGGGAAGAAACAGTTCCAAAGGAAAAAAGGAGATATATTTTCATTTAATTCACAAATGATTTCTGAAAAGGTATAAGGATCTAACAATTAAAGCTAAGTAACTGTTTAAATTAAAATTTTTTTTCCAAAAAATTTCCTACAAAAAGATTATGAAAACTCCCCAAGGAGGAAGAATTACTGGGCCAGAGTTAAGCAAAAATATCATAAAACAATCTTTGATGAGTTGTTTAGTTGTATTTCATAATTTGTAACATATGTCTAATATAATTTGATTAAAAGCACCCTGTATAGGTGCAATTTATCCATGAGGTGTATGACTTTGAATGAGTTTATGTAAATATTCGTATAAGTTTTAGTATTCCACAAAATTATTGATAAGAAAAAGGGAATCCATTAATTTGTTTTGGATCACACAGCTGTATTTTTATGTCTAAAGGTCATAATGTCTAATAATAAAATCTAATGACTCTAAACCCTCAAATTGTATGACTCCCAATTTGTAATTGTGTTCTTCAATTTTGAACCTGAGAACAGTCTTCCATATTTCTGCCTATTGAAGCTTGTTAAGGTGATTTTTATATTCTTACTCTGGTTATTGATTAATTAGACATGTATTCTCTCTTCCTTCTATAAAAATTTTAGATAATTAGGGCCTTTATAGAGACATCTGATAAGAATTATTGCAAGGTAGAGGATAGAGCCATTTCAAACATGACCAGAAATATATCCTAAACTACGTATTAATCACCTATTGGGTACAGTTGTTCAACTAGTTATTGGTCCAGCCATGTGTTCTAGAACTCTACCCTGCTCTACATGTAAGATATCGAAGTAACCTTGCAAAGAGCCACGCTCAATCAAGGTCAGTAGGTTTGTCTTTTGAATTTCATGGATCTAACAGTCTAGCGAGCCTGTGCAAGAAGCAAATTTGGCTGCGAGCAAATCCATGCCCTTCCCAGTGATTGCTCTGTCCTTGTCTTTACAAATCTGGCTCAGGAAGGTCACATCACCATCAGTAGCACTCAACAGTCATCATGCCTCCCTCCTTTTGAAAACCAGAATTACATTTGAATTCCCAACATATAATTTTTTCTCCTTTCTTTTTTCTCAAAGTGAAATATAAATTATTTAGAAACCTTCATTTCCACTTTCTGGGCTACACTACATTTTAGGTCAGAAGACTGAAATTTTGACACGCCGTCACTCTTTACAGATCTTCAGTTGAAAGAAGATAACGATTCATCCACTGCAACAAATTGGTTGACCATATTGTTGAGCAGAATATAGAAACGCTACCTTACCCTCAGAAAGGCCTGGGACTGAAGACTGGCTAGGAAGCTAGCTGAAATGTGAGCTCCCAGGCAAGGAACTTATTCTCTCTGTCTTGGTTTTCTCATTTGCACAAGGAACAATGCGCTCCTTACAAGGCACTGTGAGTCTGTGAGTGTGAGGCACTGTGCACAATGCCTGGCTCAGGTCAAGCACTCAATAGTGAGCTGCTGCCATTATGACCGAACAGCAGCTCAGCCTAAATGATCTTCCACAGAGGTTGCTGAAAAATCGGAAACTCCGAAATCATAATATTTGAAATTGTAGAGTGCAAACTGATACATCTCTGACCCTCAGGGGAGTCATATTTCTCAATGGCTAAAAAAACCAAACCCCAAAACCCTCTTTTGAAATATAGAATTCTGACCAAACTCCCTTTTGAGCTTGATATAATTTCTATGACATCTGATTTTCAAAAGTAAATTTCTACAATCTGAAGGTTTTAGGCCATTTTTATAAGCTTCTAATTTCATTTTCCATTAAAATAATCTCATTACATTTAAATAAATATGTATCTCCTGTTAATATTCAGGCAGTGTCTTTTAAGATGTTTTAAAATTTTTCCAGGGACTCGCCCTAACGACAGAAGAGGAACCGGGGCAGAGAGAGGACAGCGTGCGAGAGGAGGGCAAACCCTACCAGCCGGTGACACTAAGATCTTGTGTGACTTATCCTAACAAGGAAGGTGAACTTCGCATCTCCTTCATCCGTGTCTGCTTTCCAGGAATCTGCCCTATGTATTCCAGGGCCTTTAATACACGTCGTATGTGAGTTTCAGCTTGAGATGTGGATCCTGTCTTCTGTTTAAATTGCACGCACCTATTAGTTAATATCACAGCAGATGGGCAAGGGGAAGGCGGACATTTTTTGGCTAAAGGCATCGTCACACACAAAATCGGGCTGGGAGTCACTGATCTTTCATTTTGACTTTACCAACAGCCTTTGAACCAAAGAGCACACGTAACCAGACTCATATAGAAATTTAATAAAATAGATGGCACAACTTAAATTTACACCTAAAAAACAAGAGTTAAGTCTTACAAACCACAATAAAATGAGGCCTCAGTACTAATCTCTCCAATTGTCTTGGGTGTCTCAGATTGATCATTTCCACCTTCAGTGTTTATCCCTTTCCCTATTAGTTCTGTCCTTTGATTTACTCTACATCTATGCAAAAACAATTAAACCGAGAAAGCTTTCTAAAATGAAAAACAGAATTTAAGTCGGTAAATCATTTTGTGTACCTCCCTCCCCCAGTCCTTAACATTATGCCGTATTTCTCTACTGGGAAAGGCTTTCTGCAAATCAACTGACCGTGAGCTCATGGGCATGAAGAACCTGGCCTGGGAAAGAGGGGACGTGACCACTTCAAAACAAGTGCATGAAAGGCCAACTTCCTCCCGCTAGACAAGGTAGTTTTTAAACAACTCAGAGAAATTCATTAGGTTGTGTTTTCTATAACCAATTATTCACTAAAATTCTCTATAAAGTGATCTACTTTAATAGATCTCAATAAATGATGTAACTGGTTTGACCATTACACGAACACATTTAGGCCTGAGAACAATCCAGCCGGTTTCCTTTTGCTTGAGGAACTATAGAGGCAAAAGTCTCCCTATAGGACAGATACACTGCTGCTTTGCACTTTCAAGCCTTATAATGATCTAGAAGCAAACTTGTACCAGAATTCTCCTTAGTTATTATCCTATGACTCCACACAGCTTGACATCCAATTGATTACATTAAATTGAAAAAGAACTTTTATTTTCAAAAATATGTTAATTCTACTTCTAGTGTTCACTACTAATTCTGAGAGACGTTTTTCAAAGGTAATTATCTCTCTCTCTCTCTTTAAAGGAGAATGATTCTCGGAGAGTACTCATTTGCTAGCTCTTCTTCCCAACTCCCTGTCAGCTTTCTACTCAATGAACTATAAGCCTGGGTTTCGCAGCCTGTTCCCATATGTAAGGTGCAAGCAGGTTGCCCGACTACAAACCAATGCAATAACTACGTTTAATAACAACTGCTCGACTACCATCCAATATTAACTCTGTGCAATAATAACTGTCCCACTACAATCCAATGCAGCAACTGTGTTTAATAATAATTTTCCACTACTAACATGTATTATAACTATGCTTTACCTTACTGAAAAACATAGTAGAAACAACATGAGACTTTTCAAAGCCACTAATTAAAGACAGGTAACTGCCTATAAGCCTTGCCTATGTGTAGGCTTAGTATTCACCTTTATTTATAAATGGTACTTCAAAGTATATGCTTAGTATACACATTTACTTATAAATGGTACATACGAGGATTAAGAATATGTATAAAACTCCTTTAACAGATTAGATTGCAATATTAAACAGTGTAGCTTAGTGAAACATATGTCCTAGCGGCTTTTAATTTCATATTTAAGTAAACAATAAACCCTTTAAAATGAACAGAATGTTAAGTTCACGAAGACAGACAAATTACCATCTTTTCGATGTTAATAGGTTGGTTTTACCGGGTAGGTCCAGAAGGGCCTCAAGTAGCAGTCCAATCCATCACTCATAGCGGTCGGAGAACTGCTCAATATCCTCTTAAAGCCAAAACCCAAACCATCCCTCTAGGCAAGCACTGATTAGCATTCAGATGGAAAACACTGAGTAACGCCACTCAACAGGACAGTAAACTTAGTTATGTGCGCCCTCCCCACTGGGATGCAATGCTGCTCTCAGACAGACGATCCATAGAGCAATACTGAGGCAAAACTCACTTCTTTCAGGCTGTATGGCCTGGAGCTCTGGACCCAAGCCAAGTACTCAACAGGCATCTGAGAAAATCCCAAATCACTTCTTGAGGTCAGCTTACATCCTTTGGATAGCAAACCCTACAGCTTGTTTCCCTGTAAAGTAGGGTGGCATTCAGACTAGATAAGAGAACAGTTTGGAACTTTAAAAAATAAAATCACTTTTGCCACAAGTATCTGTTATCTAAAACATACGGTGTTCATTACAATCAAAAGTACAATCCAGGGGTGTGCCAAAGATCACTATCTCAGTGTGTTGCCAGTTAGCGTCTGGAGCAAGCTAATCATCTTTCCGTTGTCATTCTCAACACCTGGCCTCTCAGGCAGTGACATTACTTTACCTCAATGCAGAACAAAGTTTCTTAAGGATAATTTTAATGTCGCTTTGGCTTTTTCTAAGAGTTTACATAAGACATTGTTATTGTGTCTAAGTAGTCTATAAAATTCATTACTGAAGATGATTTTCAATATTTCTCATGTAAGGATCTACGTAAGCAATACTTCTTGAGAGTGACCATATAGAACAGGAAGCTCAATACTGGATTTAGAAATGCCCCAATACGAAACTCTTGATCACTCGGCCTTATGTTAATGATCTTCCTGTAACAGGAGCCACCACCAATCCATTCTGGAAGTAGGTTAGGTAAAAAAACAAGTAGACCAACTGCACTTGAATTCCAGATCATTTCAACCATATTAAAAACTACAGCCACCCTTGCACCCTGACAGCTGGTCTTCCAGAGGAGTCTGTCAGGAAGTAGGACAACATAGCTTGGCTTCTCATTCATTTAGTTAATATTAATGGAACACCTATGGAACAATGCACTTAATGAGCACTGTGCTACTACGATTGCACACCTAACCTTGGAGGACTCAAATTCTGTCAGTCTATGTATTTCTCAACACTTGGCATTTCCTCTCAAATAGAAACAGGGTCACTGAGTTAGGCAGATCTTATTCAAACCACAGCTCTTGCTGCATGATTGGGGTAGATTAAGCAAGCACCTCTTCATCTACAAAAATAGGGAAAACGCCATTTCCCTGTACGGTACTCACGAAGACTAAATGAGATCGCCTACGAATCATGTGGTATGTCTCCGCACTCTTTAAGAAGTAGTTGCAGATCTAAGCAGCCCCACAGACACCTGGCCTGACTACAAAGCCTACTTGGAAAGCTCTTGCTCCTTCCAAGTCAAAGTTCTCAGAAAGCAGTAGAAGTGTCCCCCATCCTTAATTCCGAATCTTTTCCCTCCGTGTACATGGGTTTTGTAAAGAATAATAGTACATGTGCAAATTCTTAAAAAAATATTTAAAATATATATTGACACAATTTTATAGTTGAGGCTATTCAGTTAACACATTTCGAAGCCTGATTTACAAGAAAGTGGGTGCAGCGCTGCTGGATACTGCCGAGAGTTTAGCTAAGCTGCTCCATGGAATTACTGCTCTGCAGCCATTTTTGTGCCGTCAAGTGACCTGTGGGTGCCTGACACGGAAATCAGCCTCTCTCAGCCCCTCACACAAGTGCATGGCCTAGATAACAGCCGGGGAGTTACAACAAATGCAAGTTCCTAATACGACTTCCCAGACAGCCCTTGTGATAAGATTCCCCAGCCTCCCAGGGCCTTCCCCTTGTGTACCCCTTAGAAAAAACACTGGGAGAACTTATCGAAACCCCACTATTTTTGGTTTGAATGGAGCAATCTGGCCTTAGCTTGGGAGCTCCTAGCCACTCTACCCAGCCTAATAAAGGCATGCACAGGGTTCCTGTCTTTCAGTCTGTCTGTCCTCAGCTTTGAGGGTCCTGTGTGGCCCCCGGGGGCAAGCCTTGTACGTCATCAGGATGTGTGAGTAATAAACTTCTCTATTTCAATTTCTCTTGTGGTCTTTTGTTAAACTGCAGTTCCCAACCTGGCACCCTGTGCTCCCCTTAACAAATGTTAAACATACAAAGCGCGAAAGTGTGACCGTTAGATCACACAGCTGTGTTGACTCACATCTGTGACGTGGTTAGTTGGCTGTGTGGTCTGGTGAAAGCTCTGAGGCTCAGATTTCTAATCTATAAAGGTGTGAAAACAATTCCTAACTCACAGGGTAGATGTGGGACTTGAATAAGAATACTTGGCACATGTAGTTCTCAATAAATATTAATTTCTATTTTCTTTTAAATTGCCCCCCACACCCCCAAAATGAACAAAGATACATATTTCTGTAGTAAGGGAAGACAAGAATCCTATCTAATAAAGAGGGAATATGCTAATTGACCCTCACACCATCACAAAGCTGGCAGTGCCCACAGCCAATAAGGAGGAAATATGCTAACTGACTGCCACGCCCTCAGAGATGGCGGCAGGGGAGGGCAGTTAGGGGTGACCAGGCTAGCGGGGGAGGGCAGTTAGGGGCGACCGGGCCAGCAGGGGAGCAGTTAGGGGGTGATCAGACTGGTAGGCAGAAGCGGTTAGGGTCAATCAATCAGGCAGGCAGGTAAGCGGTTGGGAGCCAGCAGTCCCGGATTGTGAGAGGGATGTCCGACTGTCTGACTGCAGTCAGACATCCCCTGTGGCTTCCCAGATTGGAGAGGATGCAGGCTGAGCTGAGGGACAAGCCTCCCTCCACATCCCCGCCCCGTGCACAAATTTTGTGCACCAGGCCTCTAGTATAGTATGATACTACTTAGAAGTTGCATTATTTGTTTCTGCTAGGGTACAACACAATACCTTCCCAATGCCATAATGTATTCCTATTAACTGAGATTTAAGAACTGAATTGGCAACATCTGTTTAACTTACCACATTAAAATCTAGATTTTCTTCAACCCATGATTTTGCCTCTTCAAATTCATCTTTCATTCCCATAATAAAAAGTGTGTCCAGGGCATCTACTATTGTTGCTCCTTTGATACTTCCTGAAAATATCAGAAAAATTTTTATTCAATCAATTAATTTTGACAGATACTTACATGAAAATTGACCATACCTTGGAAAGGGAGAGGGTAATACTGAATTTATTAATAAACAGTAATAATGAACACAGTCTAAAATTCTTTCAGTGAAGGAAAATTAAAAAAAACCCACACAAAAGTCAAACAATTATCACAGGCTATAGATGGATACACTAATCTTTAGTTTCTTCGGGGTTGTAGAAAATGAATCTCTTAGAAATTTCATTTGTGACTGCATTCTCTAGTGAGAAAAGAATAGGCCTAAAACACAGGGGCAACGCGTTCCTTTTAATGTGATTATATCAAAGTATACCTGTGTAAAACTGTTTAAATAGAATTAGCTCTAAAATTGTTTAGTGAGACCTCTAAGAAACCAGTACTTTAAAATGGAATTTGACTCCCTTTGAAGCCCTGATTCTCCCCTTCCTCCCACCCGCCTACCTAGTAGGTAACGAAGCAGACCAAATGCTCCTCTGCTGGGTTACACCTTGGGATCTAGAAATCTTGGTGCTGCGCCCATACCCATTACATGAGAATCTCGGGAAGGTATTTTTTAAGGTATGCAGGTGGTTCTCCTATGCACGGGTGCTCTGTCTGAAGGCTGGTCTTTGCAGATAACTGCATCAGGTGTGCAAGTTTCCTAGCAACGTGGTCAGAAGGATCACACAAACAACTCCACCACCCTCAAGTTCAGCCAATTAGGAGAAGTTACTGTCACTGAATTGTGACAAGTGACACGAAGTATATTCTACTCACCAAACAAACTGCTGGAATGGCCTTCTTTTGATACAGGTTTCAGTTCATTTAACCCCCAGGCATATTGTTTATAGTTATACCAAGCATGTTTCATCATCTGAGAAAAGAAATGAAAATGGGATTATAATTTGAGATGTTTTTGCTACAGAATAGATCATATGTTAAAGACCTAAAGGTTAAAATATTAAAACTCACTGCTTAGTTTAAAAGATGATTAATTAAAATTGTGACAATGATATGAATAACCTAGAACACGTACACACACATATATATACATCACCCCTTTATGTTTACAAATGGAGATTTTTTTGAATCCATTTTATCCTACTTAAGATATATATCATTTTCAAAAGATCATTTCCAGCAAGAGAAATTTAGTTTATCCTTAAAAGGATAAACCATTCTTACATTTATCTATTTCATTCTCATGACAGATTAAATCTGAAAAGACTCTATATTTAAAATTCATACTTTTGTACAAGATTCTCTGTACTTTCAATCTCAAGGTACAGTACAAACATCCAAGACAAATATCCAAGGTTATCATTTGAACACTTTGATTTATCTTGACCAAATCCATACAGAAGTATTTTTAAATATCTGCAAGAAATGAAAAAATATAAAGCTCGATGGCTATATCTTGATTTTGGAAAACTTCAGCTTATTTTAATATAACCAATCTTTAATAGTATACATATGTGTGTATACCTACCTATGTAACAGAAGGCTGACCCTGTGTAAGCCCAATATAGACTCCTTGTACCAGGAATGTTTTCAGGTCCAAACCTCTCTGTCACCATTAGTTGCATAAATCTTTTCTTTTATTATTTTTAACAAAATTAACTTATCTATATATAATGAAAACCAAATTAATTTCTCCTGGCTGATAGACAAAGTTTTGATCTACTGTGCGAGACATTAACTCTAATAGAAAGTGAATAATTTTCAAGAGGAGGAATTGTTCTAAAAGCTTGTCAAAATGGCTGTATAACTATTGTATAATAGCTTAATAAATTTTTTTAATGACTCAAAGAATTTATATGTAATTATGTTTACATACATTTTTTAAAAAGAGGGACCCCCCCTCCATATAGAACTTATTCATGTCACTGCTCCCAATCTGTTAGCAACAATAATTACAATATGGACATACTCTGAAAATGTTATAATATGGCTCCATATTTAAAATTTCTTTAAAAAGCATCACAAAGTTATAAATACTATATAAGGGCTATTTATCACTAAATATCTTCAGTGAGATCAACTCAATTTTTTGAATAAGAAAGTCTTCAGATGTCCCTGAAAATGATAATTAACATCTTTCTTTAACCAATATGTACATTATCTTCCTATCTCAAGATAATTGCTACTAATAATGGCTACCAGAATTTGTGATCCCTTTGTTCACTGCAGCATTATTTACAATAGCCAAGATATGAAAACAACCCAAGTGTCCATTGACAAATGATTGTATAAAGAAGGTGTGGTGAATATATACAATGGAATAACATCCAGCCATAAAAGATTAAATACTGTCATTTGCAACAACATGGATGGAACTCTTGAGGGTATTAGGCCAACTGAAATAAGTATGACAGAAAAAGACAAAACCATGTGATTTCGCCTGGATGGTGTGGCCCAGTGGTTGACCCATGCACCCAAGAGGTCGCTGATTTGATTTCCCAGTCAGGGCACATGCCCAGGTTGTGGGCTTGATCCCCAGTGTGTGCCATGAAGGAGCCAGCTAATTGATGTTTCTCTCTCATCGATGTTTCTATCTCTCTCTCCTTCTTCCTTCCTTTCTCTCTAGTAAACAAAAATAACCAAACACTAAAACATATGATTTCATTCATATGTGGGATATAAAACTAAAAGTACCAAATGAACAAACAAATCAAACAAACCCAAACACATACTAGTATACACAGACAACCGAATGGTGGTTAGCAGAGGGAATGGAGGTGGGGGAGCACAAAGTGGGTAAAAGGGGTCTAGTGTACGGTAATGGAAGGAAACTAGACTTTGGGTGGTGAGCATGCAGACATTGAATTGTAATGTTATACACCTAAAATTTATATAATGTTATTAACCAATGTTACCCCAATAAATTTAATTTAAAAAAATCTGTACTATCTGCTGGGAACTCTTGCTAAATGCTCTACATTCAATATTGTATTCAATTCTCATCATAACCCTGTGAAATGTGTTGTATTATATTATTTGGTAGATGAAGAGACTGAGGCTTGGAAGTTAAATGTAAACAACTTTACTCGAAGTCATGGCGTTTTTTCACAGCTGAGGAGCTAGGGTTCATTCAGTTCGGCCTGACTCTAAAGACCAGGGTGTTACCCAACACAATGCATCACTTTCCTTTAATGAGTCAGCACCAGGGCCTTCCTTTGATATATCAGACTTATCTTCCAACAATCAATAAAATGCATGTAAAGCAGTGTTTTTAAGATTTTCTCCTTATAAATTCATTTTATTGGAAAGTATAATAGATTTACGGGTAAAATGACCTGACTTATAATCCCAATAACATCACTGCTTAGTCACATAATCAGGGATGAGTCACAGTTTTCGTGAGACTCTTTTTACTAGGAAAACTGGGATCACAACCTCTCACAGGGTGTGTATGTAAGCATTATGTGAACATGGTCTGTGTGATTGCACCTAGCACACTGCTTGGCATATGGTGGGTAATCACATGTTTACTGAATTTTAAACCTATGCTGAAACCAGTTAAACCACATCACAGAAATAGAAATCAATGAGCCTCTGGGAAGGCTAGGTATATGAAATCTACAAAATCACCTTGAGATTACATCTGAGTTTGATTTGGTCTCCAACTAAATGTGTAACACTTGGCAAACTTTCCATTCCTGCAAATTTCCAAAAATATTTTATAAATTCAAAAGTTCTGGAATACATGTGACCCAAGAACAGAAAAAAACCCATCATGATTTGTTTCAGCTCCAGGACTGAATGGAAGCTAGTGCCATATACTATTAATGACTCCAAGACAGCATAAAGCTCTCCCATAGAAGACTGGTTCTCTGTCAAAAATGATCATTTATACAATGTGCTACTTGAGTTTCCTCTGTAGTATATATTAACTTTTTTTAGCTTTCCCCCCAAGGGAAAATTTGACACTAATTGCTTAGTTTCCTACAGTTCTAAAGCTCCTGTCACATGTTTCTCAAACTGGGTTCCTCATCCCATGGGATTCTATGAGTTAAAGTTAGAAACAAAAATAAAAACAAGGTGGTCAGATG
>NW_006383010.1:1561527-1563822 GCF_000327345.1 Myotis davidii
TTCTTCAGGAATCTAATTCCAGTGATTGGTGACCTGTGCAGGTGGTTTACCGTGTTAAAGCCTGAGATGAGAGAGAGAGAGAGAGAGAGAGAGATTGAGATTGAATTTACAAGTCATATATATGTAAAAACAACTTTGTAACTCAGGTTTATGACTTGTACAAATATCTGAAAACATCAAACTGCTACTAGCTTTTATTGTACAGATTTAAGCTGCTAACCAGCTAGGGATTATGGGGATGCAGGCATTTAATCTCCCCAAACTCAGCGTGCTTGTGAGCTGACAGGACAAGAAGGTCACTTCTAAAATTCAACTACCCACTGAGGATAGGATGAACCCCTCCTCTTCACAGGCTCCTTCATTTTGTTTTGTAGTCTTTCATCAATTTAATTAGGGTTATACAACTTGACACCCCAAGTAGGATTCAAATAGGCCTACACTAGATGCTGATGGGGACTTGAAATGCAATACTGAAACCCTCATGAAAAAAGATAAATTGAAAGGAAGCCAATTTTTCCCCCTGAGTATTTATATTTGCATTGGTGAAAGTAATGGTATGAATGGAAACAAATAAAAGAAAACGATAAAATATTTCATAATAGCAATCCATTACCTTTACCAAGAGAAGCTGGAATTAAGGCATACAATATTTTTTAAAAACAGCATTACTTCCCTTTGACTCTGTACTTATATAAGATTTCTTTGATTAGCACTTTCTTCTCATTTGGCATCAGGGCTGAGTAATTCGGCAATGTCATTTATTGAGGGTCAGCTCTACTATAAATATTAAGATGCTAAAAGACTAGAAGGGAAGTGTACATTATTCTATCATGTTTATAATCTAATAGACAATGTATGGAAGCTTAACCTCTTCTTCCTACATACTCATAAATGTTTATATATATATATATGAGAACAAGAAGAAAACTAATTAAATGTCATGCACAGCTCTACTGTTGTACCTAACAGTTTGTTTTCAATTTTATGACCTGACCTAATCAAGGACAGGCAAAGCCAGGAATAAATAAAAATATGCTTCAGTTTCTCTAGGTGTGTGTTGATTTCTGAAGTTACATTTTTGTTGCTAGAAACTAAACTTAGCAAATATTTTACCTACTGATGCTTTACTCATACGATCTTAAGTTATTCATAATAGACACATTAAAAATATTTTTAAAAATCTCACCATTTTTGCCAGACAGGTCACCATATGACTCATCAATTCCACTCCTGAGTATTCGTCCAAAGAAAATGAAAACACTAGTTTGAAGAGATATGTGTACCCTCATGTTCATTGCAGCACGATTTACAATAGCCAAGATACAACCTAAGTGTCCATTGATAGACAATGGATAAAGATGATGTGATTCTACATATATATATATGTATATATATATATACATTATATGCAAAGTGTCCCCTCGGGAGTTCGACTGGGAGTTCAAACACTCGCTATGACATGCGCTGACCATCAGGGGGCGGCGCAGAACATGGTGGGGGACCAGCAGCGGTGGTGGGGCACTGAGGGAGCGAGAGAAGAGGAGGCAGGTAGGTGGGGAATGACGCAGTGAAATATGGTATCGTTTCATTTATATGTGGAATCTAAAACACACACAAATGAACAAATAAAATAAAAACAGAAACAGAAACCAAAGAGATGGTTGCCAGAAAGATGAGGGATGGGTGGAAAAGGTGAAGGGGAATATAGTCAATAATATTGTGACAAGTTTTTATGGTGACAGATGATCACAACTAGACAGTGGGATGATTACATTATAAGGTATAAACATGTCGAATCACTTGTACACCTGAAACTAATATTAAGTAATATAATACTGTATACCAACTACACTTAAATTTTTAAAACGCAAGTTAAAAAAAAGAAATTTCAACTTAAAAAAACTCACAACTTTTGACTTTTGCGGCTACATGTTCAAATCTCATTTACAGCCCCTTGCTGTCAGGTCTTACACAAGCAGATAACTATAAACACACAAAGAGAAAAAGCCATAGAAGAAGCCAAGGGGCAAGTGAAACCACGGGGAGAAACTATGAGACAAAAGACAAGGAGAAAAAAAGTAAGAGGAGGCTGGGAGGCAGACACGGGGAATCGCGTTAGGCCTGCGGAGCTGCTGTGGATGACAAACAATGCTGTTTGCTGTCTGAATGTTGATGAATCGCCTCCACTCCACTCCATGCAACATGGCTCTTTGCTGCGCCTCAAGGCCAAACAGCACGCCTCCTTCAGCTACCCCCGGTACCCGGGCCGCCCCCGGCAGCCAACCTCAGTCCCTG
>NW_006383010.1:1563837-1564092 GCF_000327345.1 Myotis davidii
CCCGAGGACCGGGTCGGTCATTCATCGCCTCCTCGGGCTGGGGTGGTCTGGATGGGCTAGGGATGCCGGGGCAGCTGGGCGGGGAGGGAGGCGGCCGCCAGCTCCAGAGAGAGCCTTCCCACTCCCAGCCCCAAGGGGTGGACGGGGCCCTAGGGCCCCCCAGTCCACGCCCTTGGGACTAAGGCCAGGCACAGGGACCAGTTCCCCGGGGCCAACTCACCCTTGGCCCGCCCCGCCTTCTCCAGACTCCTCCTC
>NW_006383010.1:1564132-1587435 GCF_000327345.1 Myotis davidii
TTTATCATTTTCAAAGATAAATGAAATAAAGGTGCGCGGACTGTGAAAAAAAAAAAAGCATGGGGTTTGCTTTCTTCCCCGTGTGTCCTATAGAAAAATCCTGTCATTGACTGAGGAGGAATGAAGAAGAGCAGGACACAGGCGTAGGCACCTGACAAACTGGGTTCTTATCGGAGCTCTCAAATCACTGACCCTAAGTGAGGCAATTAATCTCTCTGAGTCCACTTTCGGCTCCCATAAAATGTAAATAATTAAAAATACCAGTCTCAGTGGTTACTATGATGATTAAATAAAATAATGCATGTAAAGTGCTTAATACATCACTTGACACACTGTAAGTGCTTGATAAATAATAGGCATTATAACTATTTTTATTAAAAACTCAAGCATGTCTCTGATCTTTGCAATGAGAAAGAGCTTCCTACTTTTTCCTACTAACATATAGGACAGCGATGGCTAACCTTTTGAGCTTGGCGTGTCAGCATTTTGAAAAACCCTAACTTAACTCTGGCGCTGTGTCACATATAGAAATTTTTTGATATATGCAACCATAGTAAAACAAAGGCTTATATTTTTGATATTTATTTTATATATTTAAATGCCATTTAACAAAGAAAAATCAACCAAAAAAATGAGTTCACATGTCACCTCTGACACACGTGTCATAGGTTCGCCATCACTGATATAGGACAAACAAGATGGGCTCATCTATACAAAATCAGACAAACTGTATAGTACATGCAAACTCTTCATAAAGATATGCAACAATTTGGTATCCAAAGGTGGAGGGAGAAAGAATGAAGACCTTTTCTACAAAAGGTCTCTCCAGATTAAGACAGGATGGCTCAACTTTGGTTCTGAAAGTTTACATATCGGCTTTCTCAAAAGCTTGGCTGTGCCAGGAATGCTTGTATAGGGGCTTTGCCTGATGGATTTGGGGACTAATCTGTGGGGGCGGGGGGTGGGGAGGGAAGATATGCCCATGAGGGTAAGTCATACACAACAGGCTACATTGGATGGTTCTTGGACAGGGCTGCAGGAGAGGAGACGTCCCTCCCAGGATGAGGCTGCCCAGAGGATTAAGGGGAGGAGCCATCATCCAGAAGGGGAAAGGCAAGAAAACTCCCAGAGAGAGGGGGCTGACATGTGTAAATGATGTCACTTGCAGGTACAGTGGACAGTCTCTGAGTCAGAAGACTCTAAAGGGCAGGAGCAGTGTGAAGTCCTGTAACCACAAGGCCCTATCTTATCAAGGGCCAGCAAATGCTGGGTATGTTTTCTCGGGGAATGAAAAACAGGCAGGCTCTACATGGCTAAAGAGCTGCTTGTTTGGGCTACTTTAAAAATAACTGGATGTGTGAAAATTTGAATTTGATGCCAGCTAGATTAGGAGTTAACAAGTCTCAGCCCGCAGTGAAGACATGAGCAACCTAGAGGTCCAAGGCCACTTTGGTTCATTTATGTAACTGCTTGTCATCTGACACTAAAGAGAAGGTCTTCAGTCTAGTGACATCGATGGCAAATGTTCTAAAGGACATGAAGGACTGTGTCTGGGTTCAAGGAGGTCTAAGGTGGCAGGTCAATCAACCTCACTGATTGTTGAAGTGGAAATTGATGGCCTTTGCTCTCAAAATTATACTCAGAGTTAATGCTTTGGGAAAAACCACCGATTTTAAAAGCCTGACAGTAGTGTTCACCAAACTTTGCCTGAAATGACTTGATTGTCAGATGAAAGTAACTTCTGGAACTTTAAAATAAAACCTCAACGCAGAACACTTTTAGTGTCATTGTACCAACTTTTTAAAAATCTTTGGTGGAACTAGCAAATGGAGAAAGAAAGAAAAAAAAAGGAAATTGAGGGAATCAAGTCAAAGCTTACCCAAACCCTCACTTTCCATTGGAAACGGATTTATGGATATGTGAATATCAGACAGCAGTTTGGCTACCACTTCTCTGATCTCTCCCACTACTGACATTTCCCTGTGGAAATGAAGACGGAGAATTTGGGCCAGGGACAGACCTGGTGCTGAGGACAGTTGTCACATGTGCTGAGGCCTGTCACAGGTCTGACCTCTCAAACCCTTAGTTTTTTTCATCTTTAAAAAACAAGAATTGATGCTAACAAGCACACCACTGCGGTACAAGATGGTGACAGTGAGGGTGGGTGGGGATGTGCGGGGACAGAATGGGAATTCTCTATACTTCCCACTCAAGTTTGCTTTGATCCTAAAACTGGTCTAAAAAATCAAGTCTATATAAAGAAAAGAATAACACCGTCCTCACAGCATGGTCTGGAGATCACATCCGATGATGCTCCTGGCTGGTAGCAGATGTCCGAGGAGTGTACCTGGCTTTCCTCCAGGCCACCTCCTCATTGTCCCCCCAGGTCATAGGACTTTGAGAGATAAGGGAGAGCAGCCAGAGGAAAGAGGACATGTAAGTACACTCGGAGTGGGCAGGGCAATTCAGGGAGAAGTCAGTAAACAAGATAGGAGAGGAAAGAGGCCAAGTTCACCTAGAGGTGACAGAATGCAGAGCCTGGTAGGACACTGCATTTGTAGGCCTGGAGTCTATCAGAATTACGCGTTTAGCACCCTCTCACTTGAAGACATCAAGATGCCACCTAAAATAGTCCTGGGAATGATCTCCTCTTGACACAGTTTTTCACTGAGCAAGGTCTCAGTCCAGTTACCTTCTTATCTGTCATCACACGGAGGAAAATACCCCCCA
This sequence comes from Myotis davidii, assembly GCF_000327345.1. Classification (NCBI taxonomy): domain Eukaryota; kingdom Metazoa; phylum Chordata; class Mammalia; order Chiroptera; family Vespertilionidae; genus Myotis; species Myotis davidii. The sequence continues at coordinate 1,566,863 of NW_006383010.1, forward strand.
GCCACGACAGTTTCCAACTTTACCCCATATCAGATTAAAACACTGATGTGCCTTGATCAAGTTATCGCATCCAAACACTGACATATATTAATTCTCTCTCTCTTTTGCCAAGGTGGCCCACATGTTCTGTTTCCAAGATTCTTTTTCCCAATGTTGTGATGACATTTACCACTTATTGAGTTCTTTATGGTGGCAGGGTATGAATTATAAATGATAAAATAGGGTGCCAGATTTAGGAAATAAAAAGATCGCATGGGACATACTTATCTATAATAATAAAAGCATAATATGCTAATTAGAACAGACAGCTGAACGACCTTCAAGACGTCATTCCGGATGTTCTTCCGGATGAAGCCACGGTGGGGGAACGAGGCAGAGGCGATTAGGGGTGATCAGGCCGGCAGGGGAGCAGTTAGGGGCAATCCTAGTACTAAAATAAAAGCATTTCTGTTTATCTAACACACAGAGTTAACAGAGTCTTGCATTTGGCCCGGCAACCCCAGGGTAGAGGGATAGAACACATTCAATCCCTAGTTCTGCAACCAGGGCCGGCTCTCTGGCTTGTGCCCGGCTTTGACTTGGGCTAGAAAGAGGGCCGAAAAACTCAAGGACCACACAGAAATAGAATGACCAGGTCTAGGGCAACTGGAAATGACAGGGAATTTGGCAAAAATGAAGGCCCTGACTAAAGCCATTTTTGAAAAAGGCTATGAAAAAAACATAAGCATGTTTTCAACAGGCCTAGAAAAAAATAATTTGCTAGCTAAGGGTAAAATGCGTATCTGTGAGCCACAGACAGCCCACAGACCAGCAGTCTGTACTGCACCCCTGGTTTATAGGCATGTGTCTAGACTGACTGCTCTGTGTTTAGGCCTTTGGGCATGTCGCTCCCCTCCAGCTTGCTGCCCACGGCTCCCAGCAGTGCCCAGACTTGTGGCACAGGCTGCCCTCAGTGCCCGCTGCTGGACTGCCCTGGCCCCACCGCTGGTGCTCTCTCTCTGCCAAAAACCAATGGGGTCCTGGAGACTTGAGATATAGGAAGCATTATGCACACCCTTCTCAGTCATTCTGGATGAGTGGTAGTTTCACTCTTTAGAAAGCATGTAGAATCCTACATGCTCTGTTCTGCAAATGCAACCACAGGGGCTGCAAAGGAGAAAGTAATTTAACTTTATCAGACACCTACCACAAGGCACTGTGAGGGGAACTCAAAAAACTTACCACACACTTCCTCCTTGTCCCATCCTGCAGGGTATCACTACCCCATCTTACAGAGGAGGAAGCTGAGGCCCAGCATCGGGCAGAGGAGGAGCAAGGCGGCGAATGCTCCCTTTCTAATTCTTTCCACTCCACCCCTTCGAGGGCCCTGTTTTGCTGCTGGCAAACCTTGAAGACAGTCAGCTGCAGCCTCGGAGATCTGCTGCTCCAGGCACAGAAGGCGGCCCTACTTGGGGTCCAAGGAGACAGGCTGAGACTCACACCAAACAGCGCACACCACATGGGGCGTGGAGCTGGCTCAAGGAGAGAACCCAGAGGCACCTCCTTTCCCTCCCTGACTCCCGGCCTTTAACTCTCATGACCATGCGTCCCCTCCACCGCAGCTCTGCCCAGCCCTGTCCCCACTCCTCTCCTCCTGACCCTAGGGTCCACTTGGGCAGAGACAATGGCTCTGCTCCCCTCCGGCCTCCCTGCCCCTGGAAGAAGGGAGAACCACGACTCCCTCTCCTTCACAAGCAGCTTCTGACTGCACCAGCACCTGCTCTCTTCAGCTGTGACATCTCCTGGGCCTTATCATCCTCACCGGAGCTAGTGTTGGCCAGCATTCCGTTCCTCTTCTCTACTACTACACATCTTTCTTATCTCTGTGGGGACGATTTGTTCGTTACCAAGTACTGGAGGCTGCCTCTTAACCACTGAGTGGATATATATGTGGGCTTGTCTTCTTCAGGTTCAGATGTCCTGAATTCTCCCACATACAATTTTAGAACATATGATTTTTTTTCAGAGAGCGGGATGTATATGTCATTATTTAATGCTATTAAATGAATCTTGATGGGCCACTAAGCATTAACTCCCCACTGAATTAAGAGTGGTTAGCAGCAGCCTTCCTTTAGAAAACCAATGAGAGCCCCAGAGAGTCAAGTCCTGTTCTGCTTCAGTTTTCAAGAGCATCACAGGGCACAAGTGTTTCTTTCTTTTTTTCTTTTCTTTTGTGTGTAAGTTCTTTAAATAGGCTTAATTTTTAGAGCAGTTTTAGGTTCAAAGCAAAACTGATTTTTGAATAAAGCATAAAGATTTACCACACACGCACCGCTGGAACACAGCACAACCTCCCCCACTATCAACATCATGTACCAGGGAGGTACTGTGTTACGTCTATTGACCTCCATTGACACATCATTATCACTATCACCCAAAGTCCATAGTTTATACCACAGCTCACTCTTGTTGTTTTACATCCTAAGGGTCTTGACAAATGTATCTTGACTTGTGTCCAGCACTATAATATCATACAGAATAATTTCACTTCCTTAAAAACCCTCTGTGCTCTGCCTATCCATCCCCCCCTCTCCTGACAAGCACGGATCTTTTGACTGTCTCCATAGTTTTGCCTGGTCCAGAATGTCACATTGTTGAAAACATACAGTATGTAGACCTTTCAGATAAGTTCCTTTCACTTGGTAAATATAAACTTAAGGTTCTTCCATGTCTAAATTTTCAGGGCTTGATAGTCAAATTTTTTTTCTCGATTATATAACATTTGATTGCCTGGATAAACCACAGTTGATTTATCCATTCACCTTTTGAGAGATATCTTGGTGGCTTGCAAGTTTTGGCAATTATGAATAAAGCTGTTATCAAACAGAGTTACAGGGCGCAGGAGTTTCCTTTACAAAGTAAAACCAGAAATTACTATTCTCTTAACTAAAGGATTATCAATAATTTTGTAAAGTTATTACTATGTGAAGGCAGAATTCATAAAAAATATATTGGCTATAAAATGTCACGTAGGGAAATGGTTGGTTTTTCTAATACTTATTGTTGAAAGTATTACAGATGTCCCCCTCTTCCTCCATTGACCCCTTCTAGTTTTTTCAAACTTCTGAAATAATCGGGATGCCCACTGTCATTCCAGAATCCATGATTTTGTAAGATTTTCTGCAAGTAACCCTTTTGTATACTGCAGGTAACAGTTTTAGACATTATTATTTGGGCATAGGAATAACAAAAATATTGTATAAAAAGGTGGTGGTCTTTTAAAATTTACTCATGGAATGTAGTACATATATACTGAATAACAAAAATGCTAGATTTGGAGTAGCAATTAGTGTTTCTATAAGATTTAAAATCCCTGATTAGAAAAAATAAAATAAAATCTATAATAATAAAAGCGTAATATGCCAATTAGACTGGACATTCTTCTGGACAACCTTCTGGATGAAGCCGGGGCTGCGAGGGAAGCCTGGGTCCCGGGTGCCAGAGGGAAGCCAGTGCCAGCAGCCAGGGGAAGGAAGGCCTACTCTTGGACGAATTTTGTGCATCGGGCTCCTAGTAAATAAAATCAAATCCATGATTGGTATGTCACAAAAGGACACTTAATTATAATTCTTAAAAATTGAAAGAGCCAGCATGTATTGAACACTTGTGTGTCAGGAAATATGTAAAACAGTTACACATTCTTTCAGTCCTTTAAGAACCCTGCAGGGAAGGTAGTCTCCCCACTGAGACTCCCTTGCATAGCTGAGAAAATCGAAAAGTTACGTGATCTTCCGAGGGTCAGCTCTCAAGCATATGGGTGGGGGCTGGCTCTGAAGTCTAAAACATGCTGTCTTCTACTCTGTCCCGAGCTGATCATGTGACCCATGCAATCTGGGGAAGTTTATTTGGAAACTCCAAATGAGTTTCCAAATAAACATACATCTTTGTATGTTTTCTATATTTTTAAACAGTGACTTCCAAATGAGTTTCCAAATAAACTGTTAGCCCGTGTGTCATTGTTATACATCTTTGTATGTTTTCTATATTTTTAAACCTTGCTGATAAAGAAGAGAAACATTAAATATATTGGTAGATTAAGGGACTGAAATGAAAATGAGAATATCTCTTGCTTCTAGTGCCCTGCAGGAAAAAGATATCTTAGGTAGGTTGAAAAAGATTTTTGCTTTACATAAAGTTTAATATCTAAAAGTTCCTTCCTTTGAAAGGTGTTTGTTCATTTCTATTTGAGTATCCTACAGTGTTAGCCCATAACCTTTACTGCTGGTTTTATAGATGGAATTTTATCACCAACACAACACATTAATAATTTTGTTGTCTGGCTATTGAAAAAAAAGATATATTGCTCAATATGACTTTAAATGTCAGTAACACTCTATAAACTGCCCCTAAATTAGCAACATCAGATTTCTTGCTAAACAACTGTAAAAAAAAAAAAGTAGATAATTGATTATTTTCCAGTGGTCTTTCTATTACAGTTTCACATAGCGTTCTACTATATTACTAAAGTCATTACTTAAGGTGAAAAACATTTATCTTGTACTATATTTTTAAGGCAAGCATTAACATCTAATAAGCTTATATCATTACCACCCTATAGACTAGTATTTTCTATGGATTGAAGATCATCTGAGATGTTCTATAAAGTGATGGCAAATATTTCCTGGGTCTGAAAATGCATTACTCTAAGCATTCTGTTAGACCTATAAAATATGATAAATCCTGAATTATTTTTCAAACGGTGGAAAAAGATAGTCATCATTCACTCTCCGGTTGCTGGATGGCAAGAGCCTGGCATTAAATGTATGTGAAAATCAGTGACCTGTTAAAGTAGACTGCATTATTAGTATTAGCTTTGGGTACAATGAGTTCCAATTTGGTTCAGCTATTTTACAGCTTACAAATCAGGCAAAGACTTTCATAAATTTAAGAATAAAAATAAAAGATGCCAACTTTATCAGCAAATTATTTTACTATTTAAAAAGACTACACAAAGTTGCAAAACAATAATAAAAACGGGGAAAAATGAGTATGTAGTCTACACTACATATGGCAGATCCTATAGATTGATTCATCCCACACCCAAATCTCCTTCTCCCTAGCTTGTCCCTGCAACAGAAGCTGCCAAAGACAGATGTGTGCCCCGTAAGCCTGTCTACAAATTAGAGGCGGCTCTGTGACAGAGTTCAGGCCAACGAAACATTTGCCGAGGCTGGCCGGCCGCCCTGCTTTCCCTCTTCCTCCTGCCTTGAATGAAGGTGATGCAGGCAGGTGTGCTGTCACAGTGGCTGTTCCACTCCCACAAATGGGTGTAAACCCAGGAGAACGTCAGAGGCATCACCTGACGGAGGAGATGGCGACCACCTGTCCCCAGTTGTGTTTTAAGTTCAAACTAAGGTTATTGCATTACTTAACTCATCAACTACCACCCAGTACTGCATTAAACATTTGAGTAGCTCTCTTTTGTTGTTGTTGTTGTTTAAATAAGTGATCACATCAAAATTGGACTTACACCATATTCCCAGTTTGGGGAAATAGGAAGTTTTTCTTCTGTATTATTTCTTTTCATAATATTATTTGGTAGCTGAAAGTGCTCTAACGGTTTGATCAGAACAGTTGTATAATAATAAATGCTACGCTTTATCAATGAATTTACGGTAGCCGAGTCCTCTGTTCAAGCTTTATTTGACCGATGTAATGCAGTGGTTAGGGGGCAGGGCAAAAAGGTTAAAAAAAGAAGATGCATGTAGTCAGGGTTCCTGGGTTTACTTATTAAGCAGTTAACTTCAGGGAACAATGAGTTGTTTTCCTCCACTTTGCTTGAAAAAAGTAGAATATTTGTTCAAAATGGGATAAATTATTCAAGTAAATATTATTATCAAAGAGGATTAGGTTATAGTTTAATCAATATTGAATCTTAAATATTAAGGCATCTTCTATAATATAATTTATCCACCATGCTGATAAAAACTGATATCCTAATACTTTAATCTCAATTCTTTTTTTAAAATATGTTTTTATTGACTTTAGAGAGAGATAGAAACATCAATGAGAGAGAAACATCAATATTCATCAGCTGCCTATTGCATGCCCCCAACCCGGGTATGCGCTCCTACAGGGAACTGAACCCAGTGACCTCTTGGTGTGTGGGTCGATGCTCAACCACTGACCCACACTGGCTGGGCTTGTCTCAATTCTTTTTAACCTTATTAATTAGCTTAAGCTATCCGAAAAAAAACTCTGGTTAATATATGCACACCTAAGTTCATTGCAGCATTATTTACAATAGCCAAGCTATGGAGGCAAACCAAGTGCTCATCAATAGACAAGTGGATAAAAAAGCAGTAGTACAGAAAAACGAATCCTCATGCACTGCTGGTGGGAATGCAGACTGGTGAAGCCACTGTGGAAAACAGTATGGAGTTTCCTCAAAAAAATTAAAAATGGAACTCCCATTTGACCCAGTAATCCCACTTGGGAATATGTCCCAAGAAATCAGAAGCAACAATCAGAATTTGTTCATAGCAGCACAATTTACAATAGCTGAGATCTGGAAATAGCCTAAGTGCCCATCAGCAGATGAGTGGATTAAAAAACTGTGGTACATCTACACAATGGAATACTACGCTGCGGTAAAAAAGAAGGAATTCTTACCATTTGCAACAGCATAGATGGACCTAGAGAGTATTATGCAAAGTGAAATAAGCCAGTCAGAGAAAGATAAGTATCACATGGTCTCACTCATTTGTGGAATATAATGAAGAACATAAACTGATGAACAAAAATAAAGCCAGAGTCATAGAAGTATGGAACAGACAGTCCAACCTAAGAGGGAGGAAGGGGGGTAAGAGATCAGCTAAAGGACTTGTATGCATGCATATGTGTATAACCAATGGACACAGATAGTAGGAGGGTGAGGGCATGTTCTAGGGGGTGGGAGCAGCTGGGGAGAGGTCAAAGGGGGAAAAAGGAGATATGTAATGTTTTAAACAATAAAGAACTTAAATTAAATAAAAAAGAATGTCACCACCCTTGATCAAGGGGGGGAGTAGTAGTACATATATACAATGGAATACTACTCGGCCATAAGAAAGAAGCAAATCTTGTCTGGCCAGTGTGGTTCAGTGGTTGAGCATCAACCTATGAACCAGAAGGTCACGGTTCAATTCCAGGTGAGGGCACATGCCTGGGTTGCGAGCTCGATCCCCAGCATGGGCCATGCAGGAGGCAGCCAATCGATGATTCTCTTCCATTATTGATGATTCTATCTCTCTTTCCCACTCCCTTCCTGTCTGATATCAATAAAATACTTTTTTTTTTAAAAAAAGGACGAAATCTTACCATTTTCAATAGCATGGATGGACCTAGAGGGTATTATGCTAAGTGTAATAAATCAACCACAGAAAGAAAAATAACCATATGATTTCACTTATATGTGGAATCTAAAGAACAATATAAATGAACAAACAAAACAGAAACAGATTCATAGAAATAGAGAATTAGACTACTGATGGTCATTGGAGATGGGGATCTGGGGGGGCTGGGTGAAAAAGTGATTAAGAAGCACAGATTGGTAGTTACAAAATAATCAATCATGGGATGTAAACTACAGCATAGAAAATACAGTTAATAATATTGTAATAATTATGTATGGTGCCAGATGGGTACTGGAAATATCAGGGAGAACACGTTGTAACGTATATGACTGTCTAACTGCTATGCTGTACACCTAAAACTAATACAAAATAATATTAAATGTAAACTGTAATTGAAAAAAATTGAAAAATAAAAATATGTAAATAAGGCTCTAGTTAAAAACATATAGCTAGTATTTTTACTAAACACTACCTTTGGTTTAAAACTAAAAACCCTAGTTGAAATGTTTAAATTTTATCTAATTTTACAGAGCGTCTTAGCTGAGTTACAATTCCTTTTTCTCAAATGTCAAAATTTTCTCCATCAATATTAAAGAATACAACCTTTTCCACCTTTGTTTTACCAAATCTTGCTTAAAATAAGTCAGTATACTTGTGATCTTTAACAATCAATTTCCATACAGACTGACTCTCTTATATTGTGTGTTTTCTTCTCACTGTTTGAACAATATTAGAATTCCACATCTTTCCTTTCTGGAAACCAGACTGTTGTTCCAAATAGAGTGGGGTATATGACCTTCTTCCACTGACAACAAATATCTTCCCAGTACTGAATATAAAATATTGCCCTTGGCCTCGGACTCACTAACTTGATTTAAAATACCCTTGTTTAAAATGCTCCTCTGAACCAGAAGAAGATTTTGTCTTTTCCCAGGGTGCTCTGTCAGACTTTATGAGGGATCTGTTCATTCTTTCTGCTTTCTTAGCCCCATCTTAGAAGGACACCCTCCCAGCAGCTAGCTAGTCACCTCTGAACTTCACTGGCAAAGACCCAAGGTCCTGAAATCTAACACACCACATCCATGGCCTGCAAATGCTGACCCTGGGCAATGGTGAGGATGCACAGTCGCCTCAGCCCTCCATCACACTGGCCGGCTCCTGCAGAGCATGCTGTCGCCGAAGGACGTAGGGTAAACCTTTGTCAGCCAGGCGGAGAGCACATCCCAGAACAGACTCAGTTGGGCAGTGGGGTGCAACTGCTCAGCTGTCCTGCTGGAGTCTGGACCCCAACTCCCAACTCCATTCCCACCCGTTCCTTTGTGCCGGGCTGAGCTGCTCATTCCTCTCACAAACATCTGTACCCCTATCGCTCCATGGCCAATAGCACATTCGGTTCCTGCGCCCAGGGGGCTAGCCTGTGTACAGCTGTATGTCTATGTGAAAGGCTCACCCGCCTTACTCAGTGCTGCAATTCTCCTTCCACTTGTGCTTTTTCTTCTCAACCGACTTGGGCTTCTGGGTACTGGGTTCTGCTCACTTGAGACCCATCACTACCATGATATGCCATCGGGTAGTCTTGAAACTCAGATTCACACCCCACGCTATTCTGACACAAGTACTGATTGCCATCTCTTGTAAATGAACTGCCTTCCTAGCATGAACTCTAGCCCTCGGGCCCCTCTAGCCACTGGCTGAGGCCATCACAATAAAATGCCATGACACACACAAGTGCATACACTCCCACCAGACAAGAAGCACGGTCCTGCAATGGTTGCTACTGAGTTAATCTTGCTTACAGAATTTCTTTCTATGTCATAATACACATAAATACGGAGTCATTGTCCTTCAAGGTCCTCTTTGATGGAGAAACAAAAGCATTTCCCGTGTCTCCCTGGTAAAGCTGTTCAGTGTTTTTACAAAATGTCTTCAGCACAAGGCTCTAAATTATGAAGCAGAAAAATAAGATTTGGGTAGCAGTCATTTCAAAATTGAAAGAAGGCCTTAACCCAGCGGTTCTCAACCTGTGGGTCGAGACCCCTTTGGGGGTCGAATGACCCTTTCACAAGGGTCGCCTAAGACCATCGGAAAACACATATATAATTACATATTGTTTTTGTGATTAATCACTGTGCTTTAATTATGTTTTAGTGCTCAAGGAGGCAACCAAGCCACCTTAGTTAGTAAGGTGGCTACACACAGACAAGGTTCTCAATTCGAACAGCCCAAGGTCACAGGAAAGCAGCTGGACTGGGTCCAAACCCTTGAGAAGCCAATTGTTCTTAAAGCGAATCCTTCCCAATCATGAAGTCTGTGAAGAAGTAGTCACCACTGTCCCAACACTTCCAGAGCGCATCATAAAAACCAACTTGTGAAGCTGTACACCAACGATGCAAAGCGCTTCTCCCAGTTTCTAGCCCTGATGACCAAGTGCGGCAGATAGGGTTTCTACGGAAAACGTGTGTTTGTTCCTTTTCAATGAAATGCCTGCGTGTTTCTCTTTGTATCTGGAGATTCAAAGTTGTAACATCATGACTCAAAAAGAGCAAAGTGGATGCCAGCCCCACTCCAATTAATACGTTCTTTTTGATGATATTTATATTTGCCAAGAATTTGTTAAACACAAGAAAAATGTATTTCCATTATAATGGAATCACAATCACAATCATATATTTTACCAATATGTAGTAACTGTACCATATAACCAATTATTAAATATTTTAAGCCCCTAATTGGTGATCTGCATGTCCGTGGTCTCTTAATCCATAGCAATGTAGCACTGTAGGTTGTGCAGTTCTGCGTCTGTGGGTCGCAGTTCCTCCAGGTGGGTAAGAGACTGGAAGGTGTGGGGATGCTCCCTGATTCTTTCCTTTCCCTCCTGGAACGTCCGTCTAAGCTGCCTCTGTGCCCAGTGGTAATGCAGGTGCTGATGACTAACTGACCAAATCATCCAAGGATCAAATTCTAAAAACCGAGAATGGGTCAAGATAGCCTCGGATGGCGAGAAAGACAATTCAAACTGCGGTGGAGGTGACGGGGTGCGTGCAGGGAGAAATGAATAGTTAAAGAATCTTCTAAATCATGAGCTATGGATCAGAACGGGATGGGAAGGAGTGAAGACAGCAAACACACCCGCCTTATATAACATCAGAAATAAAAATGCCACGGGTAAAAACTTTGCAGGCCTTTCCAAGCCATACCCTGCAATGTAGGTAAATCCTAAATAGGTGCCTGTAATGGGGAATTATCCTGACCATTACAGTGTTTCAATACAGGCAGTACCAGCTAGTTCCCAATGTCAAGTAATTTCTTTCCTATGATCTTCAGAAGAATGCTCACTGGATTAAGCATTCTTAGAAATTCCATTCATTTTTCACACAAAAATTAGAGTATTTTCAACACCTAATTGTGTATTCTAGTGGTTAAGCATATATTTGTGAAATGTTAGATATAAAAAAATACAGAGTAAAAGTTTTTCTTTTTTAACAGTGGAAAATGTTTTTTCTTTTCATTTGATTGTACAACTCAGAGCCCCATGGCTATTGGGCATGAACATCCTCACTGTTAAAAGACACTAAGTAGGCAGCGCCCTTGGCGATCCCAGATCTGTCTCTTGCGTCAACAGTGTCTGGATTGAACAGACCCAGGGACGACCCTTCTTCCAGCCTCATCCACTCTCCTGTATCTTATCCAGTCACCACCTTCAGGACCACCTCCGAGACCAGCAAACACATCGGTTTTTCCTTAACTCCTTTTAGCCAAACAACCATGAACTCCCAAATTCGTCAGAATTATTCCATCAAGGGGGAGGCCTGGCCAGCCTGCCTCTGCGGCCTCCACACCTACCTCTCTCTGGGCTTCTATTCCCACCAACGGTGACGTGGCTCTCGAGGGCATGTGCCACTGATTGCGCAAGTTGGCAGAGAAGAAGCCGAGGCCGCTGAGCATCTTAAAGACGCAAAACCGGCGCAGTGGCCGCATTCTCTCCAGGACGAGCTGAAGCCTCCCCAAGAGGAGTGGGCAAAACTCAGGGCGCCATGGGAGCCACCCTGGCCTTGGAAAGGACCCGGAACCAGGCCCTTGTGGAGCTGCAGGCCTGGGTTCCGCTCCGGGTCACGTGAGGAGGTGAAACTCATCAAGGAGATGGGCGACACCTGACTCACCTCCGCAGGCTGCCGGCCCCCAGGCTGGGCTGGGCGAGTATCTCTTCTTAAAGGCTCACCTCAAGCACCACTAGCAGCCTTTGGAGCCCAGAGGCCTTTGAGGGGCCCCTCTGCATCCCCCTGGTGCCTGGCTTTTGCCTGAGCCTCTTCCCGAAACTACTAGCCATTCTTTCAGTCACCCTGAAGGCCTCTCCCATGCATTGGACCAGATGAAACAATAAAGCCTTTTGCAGCAAATAAAAAGAAAGAGGCACTAAGGCAGCGGTTCTCAACCTGTGGGTCGCGACCCCTTTGGTGGTCGAACGACCCTTTCACAAGGGTCGCCTAAGACCATCCTGCGTATCAGATATTTACATGACGATTCATAACAGTAGCAACATGACAGTTATGAAGTAGCAACGAAAATAATTTTATGGTTGGGTCACAACATGAGGAACTGTATTTAAAGGGCCAGAAGGCTGAGAACCACTGATTTAATCATTCCTTAGTGACTAAGGAAAGGAAACATAAATATCTTATTTGCAAATGTAGTTACTAAAACCCTTAAAAGCCATTGGCTGAAAAGTGTTTCTCAGCCTCAGCACTACTGGCATTCTGGGTGGATAATTCTTTGCTGTAGGTTGCTGGCCTGCGAGATATTTAGCAGAATCCCTGGCCTTTGCCCGTTAGGTGCCTGCGGCATCCACCCTGGGATGTGACAGCCAATGTCTCCAGGCATGGCCGAATGTCCCTTCGGGGGCACAATAACCAGTTAAGAACCAAGGGTTAAAAGGAACTGTTTTATTAGAACAGTAACACTAACCCTTGCATAGCACTGTGTACTGGACCCAATCAATTTGAACCTCAATAACAACTCTAAGGAGTAAGGCTTATTTTAACCCCCATTTTCCAGACGAGGAGACTGTGGTAGGGAGAGCTTAAGTAACTTGCCCGCTGGAGACATAAGTGGCTCAGGAAAGCCAAACCCAAAGGTATGGCTCCGGAGTTTGGGCTCCTAACTTCAACACGACACCTGCTGTGAGATGGGGAGAATAAGCTCAAATCCAACTTGGTTTTCCCTGGAGATTTTTAGTAGTGCTATGCATTGGGCACCTTACATATACCTCGACTGAGTTCAGATTATTCATTTGCAAAACAGGAACAATGAGATTAAAATAAGATGCTTTTTTTCTAGGGCATTTAGTAAGGCCTCAACAAAAGCTCTAAGAATAAAGGACTATTCTTATTTATCTACTAGTGGCCCCGTGCACAGATTCATGCACACTGAAAGGAAATTAATTAGAAAAAATATTTTAATATCGCTATTCACCCTTTCTCTAATAGAAATGTCAACCAAATTCACAATTGACAACGACACATCAAAACACACGCATGCGATTGGCACAACAGCTTTATGTGTATCGCACATTTGCGAGTCAACTTAGCCTTTTATATATATAGAATAAACTTGCTTAATTAAACCTGCTTTCTGATGTAGCTAAACTTTTTCCAGCCCAGTGAAGCACACCAACTTCTCTTTCAGGTAATTGTCAGCAACACAGCAGTAAATATCAACACTAAGCAGATTATTATTGTAGATCACGCAGGGAGAACAAAGGGTGAAATATTTAACTGTAGCAGAGTTTGACTATATTCTGTGCAGTGAGAAAACCTAAAGTCATCTTCAAGGTCCACCATTTCTTACTTCTTTTCAGTCGGGTCAAGTTTCTAAACTTTATAAATCGGTTTTCCAGCTAATGAAAAGAAAATAGGATTCCACCAAGTCTCCTATCTACCTACTTCAGGACTTCTGTGAGGATCAAATGAGATGAGGCACGGGAAAATGCTTCACAGACATTTGGTTAAAGTGTGAAATGTTTCCACCTGGCTATAAAGCATGTCGTGTTCCTGGGCTGAAGAAACTGCAAGGAGACTAGTCGTCACTAGGGAGAGGAAGCTGGGTGTTGCTACGTGACATCATTAACCAGGGCCCACAGTGACCGTTTCTGGGCTGGGCTAGGCTGGGATATGGGCTGCATTTTGCCCCACGGGGTCTTGGCTGCGATTTGGTGGGCTGTCGCTTCCTGGTGGTGGCGGGGCCTGTGTCCCACTTGGGGGAAGCTGAGTGTTTCTTTGTGGGCACCAGGTCCTAGGTGCCATTTCTCTCTGTGTGTCACGGCAGCTTCTGTGTTGAGTGTCTGCCCCCTGGTGGCCAGTGTGTATCATGGTGACTGGTCGGATGGTCAGACACAGCATATTAGCCTTTTATATAGAGAGATACTTTCCACATGTTAATACATTTTTGGTTTCTCTTCCCTATTCACCTGCATACAGTAATTATAGTTGCTTACACAAAGAAATTACCATACAATCTGGCTTCTTTTGGGGTGAGTTACCCCTACTAGTCATTTGCAGCACAAAATACCTCCTGGGAAACAGTTTGGCTGGTCACACAAACCACGGACAGGCCTCACAATTCTCAATGTCTATTGAGTAGCTGAGTAGCTCTTGGACGCCAGGGGCTGCACCTGGCTTCACACACTGCCTCACACCCATTGTATCCACAGGTGTTAAGTATTCCTCGCGCCACCCTCCCCGCCCCCACCAAAGCTGTCCACTCCCCAACCCCTGGACCTGAGAATATGTTCACTTACATGGCAAAAAGAGAGTCTGCAGATGTAATGAAAATGTCATGAAAGTTGCATGAGGATAATTAAGGTGACCTTAAAACACAGTTATAGGCCTAGACTATCCAGGTGGCCCCAATCTAGTCACCTGGGCTCTTAAAGCAGAGACTGCAGTTTACCTGGAGGCAGACGAGTTTCAGCAGAAGGCAGACCAGGGGTGCAGCTGCGCAGTGCTGCCTGTGGGGTTGCTGCCTGAGGGGTTGCCGGTGTGAAAAAGCAGGGCAGCACGAACGCCAGTGTAGGCAGCCTGGGAGTGGAGAGGCTCCTGGCTGACAGCCAGGAAGGAGACGGGACCCCAGCCCTCCAGTTGCAAGGAACTCTATTTTGCCAGCAACCTGAATGGACTCTCAGTGGATTCTCTTCTGGAACCTCCAGGTAAGAAGCCAGGCTTTTATGAGACTCGGTACAGAGAAACCAAACAAGCCCACTTAGATCCGACCTACAGAACTGGGGACTTTAACTTGCTCTATGCTGCTGTTTTCATGGTAATTTGTTACAACAGCGACAGGAAACTAACTCAGCTACGATATTCCTGAGACAAGGAAGCACTACAGACACTCAGCCACGGCGACGCTGGGAATTACCAAGTGGCAGATGGGGCTTAGAAACTGGCCTTGCAACCCCCAGACTATTTTCCTAAATAATTAATATGTGCATCAGAGGGGACGTAAATAGTTTTGCATCCATTCACTCGATGGCCCCTATCAGCCACTGAAAGGTAGTCATTATCATCCCTTCTCCAGATGAGAGAGGCATGTTCCTTACACAGGGTCCGGCTGTTCCTAAGTGACAAAGCTCTTTCCTCTCATTGCCTTTGAATGTGGTGCCTTTAACAGCAAAAATGTAATAAATATATTATAGAGGATTAAAACAAGCAAGACATGAAAGTCCAGAGAGGCAAATGCTTTTCCACTGAAGAAGGACAGAAACAAGTAAGAATTTGTGCAATTGATGAGATTTTGAGTCCTGATGGACAGGTCGGATTTTCAAAAGATGAATGTTAAGACCTGCTTCTTTTGCAAATTTGAAATCAAATTTTATGTGTGTTGGTGTGTAATTGGTCACCATTGAAGTAAAAATGTTTGGACTTCATCCCACTGTGAAGCAGCAGTGATACGGTTGGTTGTTAAATAGTGAACATCTCAGGGCAGGTGTGCTTGGTTCTTGAACTGATATTTTTCAGATGCGTTTGTATCACAGTTAATGGAACAATATGAAAATGCTAATGCTGGTGAACTATAATTTCAAGAGGGCAGAACTTCCTATAGTGACTGTATACCAGAACCCCACACAGAAACTGCCAATAATATAAATGCAGCTGGTGCAGCAGAGATAGTGGGGGACCGCTGTGCAGCCAGGCAACCCCCTCCTCTCCAACGCTCAGGAGGCACTGTGCCATAGCTACACTGGTACTAAAAATCAATACTCCTTCCCTCGGCCATTGCTAATTAGACACCTAACTACAGCTGGGTCAGATTCTCCATTCTGGGAATTTGGAATTGAGTCTCTGAGATGCTTTTCAAAAGAACCTCTATTAGTAGTTAAACTCATTAGCCATGTAAACTAGAGGGCTGATTTGTAAGGTGTTTGTTTGAAGACGAGAGAATAGAGCAGGTGTGTCTATAGACCAAAGCTCAGAATAAGAAACGGGAGAAACAGCAGTCCTGGTTCAAGGTGCCTTCCAGGAACTGTGAGGTCTTTCTGTACTTCTTGACTTGGATCCATGAGACACGCCCCTCTTATCTTTATAAGAAATATTCCTCCCCAATTCCTTTAGCCTAAGTTGAGTGGATTTGCATTCTCAAAAACCAGTGATCCTTGTATCACATTCTCAAAAGCAGCCCTTGGGACCATGCGTTCTTCTCTCTGATCCAAACTTGGAAAAAACCCAAGACTAGGTCAATCTACTTGCCTGCCTTCTCCACATATATCAGAGTGGCTGAATTGTGCTAAAGAAAAAATCAAACAAATGAGCAGGTGGAACCTTCACAATCCATGGCTGCCAGCCCCCACTGTGTGCTCAGCAGTGTCCAGCAGGCTGCCAGTTTCTCTACTCAGTCTTCCTGTGGCCCCGTCATCTTGCAGCTACCACCCTGCTGGGGTCCAGCCCCAGCAGGTCCAGGGGTCCCCAAAGGTGTGGACGGAGTCACGAAGAAGGAATGACACGGAGACAGCGTTCAGTTGATCAGCAGCCTAGGCAGGATCTCTAGCCAAGTTCTAGTCAGGATCTCCAGCGAAGTTCTGGTTAGGATCTCCAGCCAGATTCTGTGGCCATGTTCTCTCGCTAGGTTCTCCAGCCAGGTTCGGGTTAGGTTCTCCGCTAAGTTCTGTCTGTCGTTGTCTTGTTGCATCTGTATTTATACCAGTTGATTCAAATCCTATCAATCTCTATTCCAAAGGTTAGGGCGTTTCTTATCTCCATTCCAGGGTGTAAAGATTATGTACTTAAGCATGATTGTTCATAGTTAAAGTGATTAATTACCCGCCTGGCAGTTAAGAGGTTTTATTCCCTCCCTAACTTCAGGGGAAAATCCCTATCTGGGGAAACAACCTTTCTCAGAGAGGTGACCTTGGTTAAAACACATAGTGCCAAGAAGGTGACCAAACATATTAAGAACAGTATGCCATATATGCCAGGTCCCTTGAAACAGCAAGGATGGACCGGCTCCCGGCACCATCCCATCTCACCAGTGGTGTCCACTGTGGCCTTCTGCAAAGAGCTGCCTCTGTACCTCCTGACCTCTACTGCAATGTGGTTTCCACCAGAGGCCACTAAACCTGCCCCAGTAGGGGGCACTTTCTACTTGCTTATTACCAATCCAAAGGCCAGTTCTCATTCCTTCTCTTGCCTTTCAGCAGCATTTGACAGTGCTGAGACTCACTCCGCAAAATATTAAATATCCCAAAATGCTCCTGGTGCCACGCTCTGCGAATTACTGCCTGTGCTTATGATGGCTCCCTGTCTGTTATCTCTTACTCTGCACGTCCCTTCATCGCCGATGCTCCTCGGGCTGTAGGCCCTGACTCTTTTACTAGGACACTATCTCTGAGGGAGCTGGCTTACTTCCATGGCTTGATGGTCCTCCCACTGGTGTCCTCAGTTGAGGCCTCTCTTTGCAGTGCTTCATGTGTATTTCTAACTGCCTACAAGAGAGCCTCTCCTCTTGGACATCTTTCTCATCTGGAGCAAAACACCTCCAGTGAAATCCATCATACCTTTCCACTCCTCTTTCACCTGGGCACCCACCTTTACCAACCCCTTGCACAAGCCAAGAACCTAAGCACTGACTTCAACTCCATTTCCTCCTTCTCATTCCATGTAAGTGCTCACAAGGTTCTGTGGATGTTATTTTTTTAATATATTTTTATCGGTTTCAGAGAGGGAGAGGGAGAGAGAGAATCATTGATCGACTGCCTCCTGCACACCCCACACTGGGGATCGAGCCGGCAACCCGGGCACATGCCCTGACCAGGAATCGAACTGTGACCACAGATGCTGCCTGGCCTGTAAATGTTATTTTTTAAATATTTCAAGGATCTTTCTTAATCCCCATGATCCCTTTCTGCATTTAGGTCATCATCACTTCTCACCTGAATTGCTGCAGAGTCTTTTAACACGCGTCCCTGACTCAAGTCTTATCCAAAAAATGCAAATGTGATACCTGACTCCCAGTGATCTCAAGATAAAGCCTAAATACCTTGTAAGATTATTCTCTGCTTTACTCCTCTGGCCCATTTCTTAGCACCTTCTTACCCGCACTTCCCTGGTTTGGCTCTTTAGCTTCTCCCCAGAGTCTCACACAGGCCACTTATTTCTGCACCCTTCTCCACCCTCCCACTTCAGCTGGCTAACTCCCACTCCTACTGAACCCCTGGGCAATCTGCTTGACTCTTCTGGCCTCTTCAGGTTCCTCTAATACTTTACTACTTTTTGAAAGTGTTCCTAAATTATCTATTTATTTTTATTGTGGTAACACTAGTTAATAACATTTCAGGTGCGCAACATTATCATTTGATGTCTGTATCCTCTACTGCGTGCTCACCACCAAAAGTCTAGTTTCCATTTTGTTACCATATATTTGACGTCTTTACCCATTTTGCTCACCCCACCCCTTTTCCCTCTGGTAACCACCATTCTGTTGTCTGTATCTGAGTTTGTTTTGCTTTGTGTTCTTTACCTTTTTGTTTTATATTCCACATTTTGCAACAATATCGGTGGATCTTGAGGGTATGAGTGAAATAAGTCAGATAGAAAAGGACAAAAACCATCTGACTTCCCACTGGCTTTTCACTCCTTGTCTCTTAGGATCCGGATCGGCAGCTGTTACTGTTAATCCCTCCAGTGCCACGGGGTGGGGCCCCTAAATATTTCTGGAAGGACTATTGGAAATGTTTCTTAATTGATGTACTAAAGGAAAATAATACGAAGATTATGTTTTTAAACATCTGAATATGAATGGTTAATGTATTTCCCATTTGCATATCCTTTAGAAAGAGTAATAGCTTAGGACCAGTTCAATATGCTTTGGTTGTCACTTCCGTAAAAAACATGAGTGTCGCCGAAACCGGGTTGGCTCAGTGGATAGAGCGTCGGCCTGCGGACTGAAAGGTCCCAGGTTCGATTCCGGTCAGGGGCATGTACCTGGGTTGCGGGCACATCCCCAGTGGGAGATGTGCAGGAGGCAGCTGATCGATGTTTCTAACTTTCTATCTCTCTCCTTTCCTCTCTGTGAAAAATCAATAAAATATATTTAAAACAAAAACAAACAAAAAAAAAACACATGAGTGTCTCGTCAGTAACAGTGTATTACGTTGACTCACAGAATCTCTTTTGGTAATCTACCTCATTACGAATTTAAAATCCACATTTCATTTATGTTACTATGGCCATCCTTTATGAAATGTCTCACTTAAAAATTAAATAACTGCAAGATTATTTCCTCTAAAATTTAGGAGTTATATTGCCCCAAGACTAGGTGGAGGAAAGGAAGCATATTTACAGTTTCTTTTAGAGACTCTTTTCTTTCTCTTCATTTTGATTTAAACAACTTTCCAGAACTCCCCCCAATTACTTTCATTAATGCATAAAGCATTATTTTAGATAATTATATACACACACATAATCATGTATATATTTTGTCTATACATATCATTAAGATGTATACACATTTATTAACACACAAGGATAAAAATGAACTTTCTGTTGAACACGATATTACTCTTAAGAGAAGCTTTTCCAAAGAAACTGATCATGGGTTTACTTTCAGAATTAAGTTTTAAAAACATCCAGTATGTTGTTTGCCACAAGCTGAGATGGAAATAGTGTCCACACTCAAGCCCGTTTTCCTTCTATTTCTCAGGCAAAGGAGTAACTTAGACAGGAGTCCCATTCTTTACTAGTAGTAAGGTGGGTAAGAGCCTCAGGAGGACAAGGCAGGGGGCTCGTGAGGGCTCAGGGGTGCCCACCGGGAGTGGGTGCAGGGGGAGGAAGAAGTGTGCCCAAGGTCAAAGCCCAGGTGAGGCACCCAGAAGCTCTGTACCCTTAGGCAATTTGCTTGACCGTCCTGGCCTCAAGCGAATGGGGAAAACAACACTGAATTCATAGTGTTGTTCTGAAAATTAAATGAGATTATGTATACAAAGTTGTTAGCATAGTGCCTGACAAGAAGTTAAACACAGCAAATGGTATGCTGTAATTATTTTCACACTTTCATCCCTCTAGAATTAAAACTGTAAAGGAGAAAAAAATCTGTTGCAAAGATGAAAGTGCAAACATCTAGTTCTTGGTTGCTTTAATTATACTTAGATCAATCTTCAGGAGACCATTCCATGAACAAGAAGAATAACATACATTCCATTGGGAGGAGCATAACTAAGAAGCTGTATTTTTTATTAAATGTGTGGTCTTAATGGACCACCTCTATTTTAAATCTAAAGAAAAAATTATCAGGCGGTGTTATTGTTGTTATCATAAACCAAATAAACCTGCAAACGAATAGCTGAGGTTTAAGAGTTAATTAAGGAATAAAAATCTTGAGTCAGGTTGGCTCAGTGGATAGAGCCTTGGCCCGAGAACTGGAGGGTCTCGGGTTCGATTTCCTGTCAAGGTCATGTACCTCAATTACAGGCTCGATCCACTTGTCAGGAACATGCAGGAGGCAACCAATCGATGTGTCTCTCTCACATCGATGTTTCTCTCTCTCTGTCTCTCCCTCTCCTTTCAACTCTCTAACAATGAATGAAAAAATATCCTCAGGTGAAGATTAAAAATAAAATCTTAAGGCAAAAATTCCGTTTAAAAAAGAAATATCTAACTTAAGATCTTGTTATATAAAGATGGAAAACCCTGGGTGCATTATATATACGGACACTCT
>NW_006383010.1:1587472-1604516 GCF_000327345.1 Myotis davidii
CACTCTTTCGTGCCCATCAACTGTCTGTGCCTCTGGGGTTGTGAAACAGGATACTCCAGGGTGAAGAACGGGCAGTGATCTCACGGAGAGGTGGAGGAACAACCTTTCCTCCCCGTCAGTTTGGTTTAGCACCTTCAGAATCACCCCTTGAAAGTGCTACCAGTGAAATCTCCCATGTTTTGGAAAACCTTGGGGACACTATGGTGATGAATGAGATTTCAGATCTATCAAAGGCATTTCCTTCCTGAGATAGCTTTTGAGCAATCCCACTGAGAACCAAAGGCCTGCAAATATAGTAACCAATCACGCAACTAGACAGCCTTCTCTCTCAGGAATTCTAGAGCACAGCAGCCAGTGCCCAGCGGTCAGGGAAAGGTGATCTGTCAGTGCCAACGTCGAGAATTCACCTCTCAAGGTTCCTGGAAGCAAGAGGGCTGCTCAGTCCCTACTAACCAGTCACCCCTTGATCACCAAGTAATCTGACATGAGTAACATATATAATCCCACTTCTGCTGCTCGTCTCTCTCCCTTTGTGTCCTTAGCATCACCTCTCTCTGAGAGAAAACACAAGCGGATGGAAGATGATGAACAGGAATGGGTAAAAAAGTATGGCAGAAAAATACTGCTAACTTAAGCCAAATAGTTGATTACTTCTGGCATAGCTATAATAATAAAAGTGCAATATGCTAATTAGACCAGACGTCCTTCCGGACAACCTCCTGGATGAAGCCGGGACTGCGAGGGAAGCCCAGGTCCCGGGTGCCAGAGGGAAGCCGGTGCCGGCAGCCTGGGGAAGGAAGGCCTACTCTTACATGAATTTCGTGCATCAGGCCTCTAGTATGATTATAAAATCCTAAACCTCACTTACCACATCAAAGTTAAAGTAGAGGGTTTAGGTCAAAACTTTGACTTCTCAAGAATACAAACATCCAGAGTAGTTTTCCTAATGAGGAATCTATACTAAGTTAACTCAGACCTGGTAGTATAGTTTATCAAACTTTTTCCTAGTCCCCAAAACCCGAGATTACTAAATTCTTGTGGCTTTACCTTATGAAAATCTAGAGTGTAATTCTCTAGATCACAGGTGGGTGGAGAACTACAACCACAGAATCAAATATACAACTTCCCGGCATATTCTAATGGCACTGCATTAAAGAAGACTAAGAAAGGAATAGGTGAACAGAACAGAATCTTCCTTCCCCACTCCCCTGAGGGCAACTGTTTTTAAAACTCTGTACTTCAGTTCATCTTAGAATCCTATTCTATATTCCTTCTGTATATAAAATTACAAATGTCTATTTGTCTTCAATCAATCTTAGAAACATTTCACAAGGCATGGGAAATACAAACATCTTTTGATTTGTACTTTTCTTATTTTCCTTACTACCAATAGCAAGCAGATTTAAAATTCTAATATTGAAAACAATAGGTGGGGTGGAGCTTAAAAAGGGGGGCGGGGCTAGAAAAAAACAAAAAAAAGATGAAAAGTAAGCCTTTAAGAACATTCGTTGGTGTTCTGTTTCCAAATCTAATCCTCCAGGCATAAACTACAAAGTTAATAAAGAGCAGATTAAAACCAACCAAGGACAAATTATTAACTCTGTTTTCCATTTCACTCTTCGATTCTTGTTTTAAATGCATCAGGAATCTCTGCGCCCAGCGTGGTTAAAGCTGCAGCTCTAATATTCAACGGCTCTTATCACAAAGGGTGTAGACACTTCCTAAATGAAAGCACCATATGCCTAATTATTGAGCTATATTTACACCCGTAGCTATCTCTGAATGAAACATTTCAGCTTTTGCACTCACAAATATTTCTTTGCCCCTAAGGTATTTTTCCAGATTTCATTCGTCTCTGTTCTCCCCCTGCAACTCCCCCCATCCCCGTCATGCCAAATCAATCAATCAATCAATCAATCAATCGAAGAATCTGAGTATTTGAGTGATAGCAGGCCAGGAAGCCCGATGTAACTGGACACTGGTTTTCCTAAGGATGAGCATCACTTCTATGAGATAACAACTGAAACAAGGCAAAGGAATGCTTACTTTCCTGCCACAGGAAGCAGGGATTCCGGCAACAACAACAAAGGTGGCAGCATCAATACAAACTGTTGGTTAACACGGCAATACTCCAGCCAAAACTTCCTTTCCTTTCCTGGAAATGACTTCTTGAATCCAATTACTTACGAACAACCGCTTTTCTTAAGAAAAGTTCAAGCTATCATTTCAATCAACCCCTCCCTAGTTGCTAAGAAATAAATACTGTTTGTTGGATATGCTACATGCCAGGCATTGTGCTGAGAGTCACAAATATCTTCTCCTTTAATTCTTACAACAACTCTGCAAAGGAATTATTAGCTCCATTTCCCAGATGTGGAAAGGGAGTCCCAGAAGGGTTTCCCCCGCTGCCACAATTCTAATCTGCCTACAATTTTGGTGACACGCTTAAACTGCGTCTCATTTTGGTTATATTTAAGACAAACTGCTTTCCACTTTACATTCTGGGCCATGAACCTATGAGATATTTTCAAGGAAAAGGTGTCTCCACACTTAGGAGGTCTGCTTGGAAGATAATATATAAAATTAGCCACACACAGGCCAAATACAAATAATAAATGCAGGGGAATTTGCAGAAGGGAGAGATCAGTAAAGGTTGGGAATGTGAGAGAAAACTTCATGAAGGACAAGGATTCTGAGTAAGTGAGAAGACACTCCATTTGAGAGAAATAAAGTAAGCAAAGCAAAGCTGTAAAGTTGGTGTGTTTTGGAGACAGTGGCTATGCGAGTTGGTTGAGGCAGAGTCCCTTCTAACTTAAGAGATACGACTCGCCGGGCTGGCATGGCTCAGAGGTTGAACATAGACCTGTGAACCAACAAGTCACAGTCCAATTCCCAGTAAGGGCACATGCTGGGGTTTCAGGCTCAGTCCTCAGTGTGGGGTATGAGGGAGGCAGCCAATCAATTATTCTCTCTCATCACTGATGTTTCTATCTCTCTCTCCTCCCTTCTTCTCTGAAATCAATAAAAAAATATTTTTAAAACAGAGAGAGAGAGATAGGACTCAAGGAGAAAACCAAGGCAGATCTGTAGATTAGGAATGTCAGCCTAAGCAGCTAGAACTTCATTCCAGAGCAACGCTTTTCAAACGTTAGTCACCGGTCCAGCAGTGTCAGCATCACCCAAGAGCATGTTAAAAATGCAAATTCTGTGACCCACTCACACCTACTGAATCAGAACGTTTAGGGCAGAGCCCAGCAATCTGTCAGCAAACATGCCCGCCAGGTGAATCTTTGAGTAGCTAACTCCATAGGAAACGAAGGAACACTAAAACCTCTGAGCTGGGCAACAGGAGAGAAGTGTTATTTTAAGAAGGTTCATCTAATAGTGATCTACAGAATGCATTTGAAAAGGGACCATTTGCAAATTCATAAAATTCATAGTTTGTACCATGCAAATATTTATTTGAGATAGCACTTTTCAGGAGATAACAATATTAAATTGGGAAACAAAGTTCTTTCTTCAAATATACCTTCTTATAGAGAAAATTTGTATTAAATTCTAATTTCTCTTGTGGAAAATAACACCTAACTTATGACTTTTCATTTCAGTGTAGTATTACTTATGAAAACACCATTGTCCCTCAAAATTTTTTCATTAGGATAGGAAAAAAAACACACCTTTAATTAGGTATATCATATATAAAATTAAAATGTAAAACAAAAATAAAAATGGTTCTTATTAATGTAGTCCAATTTCTAGATAATAATGGACAGAAATAAATGAGAACTTTACCTTAATTAAAATCAGCAGCGCTCTCTTATCCACTGAGGGATCCAGTGGATTCTAAAATCCTCAGTGGATGCCTGAAACCACAGATAATACCAAACCCTATATATACTATGTGTTTTCCTACACATACATAACTATAATAAAGTTGAATTTATAAATCAGCCACAGTAAGATTACCAAAAACTAATAATAAAATGTAACAATATACTGCAAAAAAGTTAAGTGAATGTGGTCTCTCAAAATAACCTATTGTACTGTACTCACCCTTCTTGTGATGATGTGAGAGGACACATACCTATGTGACAGGTGAACGGCATGGAGATTGTGACAGCGCGTTAGGCTTTCAGTGACCTTCTGATGATACGGGTTACTTGCGCACAAGCACCGGCACACAGGAAAAGCCGATCTGATAACCAGGGTGGTTACATGACTAAGCGGCAGGCAGCACGTACAGCATGGAAATGCTGGACAGAGGGAAGATTCACACCCCACACAGGACAGCGGAGATTTCATCTCGCTACTCAGAAGAACGCACAATTTAAAACGTCTGAATTGTTTCTTTCTGAAATGTCCATTTGATATTTTCAGACCATGGTTGGCCAGAGGTAACTGAAACCGCAGAAGGCAAAACCATGGCTAAGGGTGGACTACTGGACCCGAAAAGCAAAACGCTGGGTATGAAAATAAAGCAGGCGGACTCCGAAATGAAATGGAACTTTACGTTCAAGGAGGTGTGGACCTTCGGAGGAATCTCACCAGTATCTGTATTTATTTCAGCTGTATTACAGCTGCTCAGAAGGTATTTTATGAGCCACCTTCACAGCCAGTTTACAAGTCATGTAAGAAAACGAATAGTTTTTCATTTTATAAATGATTCTGAAAGCAACTTTAAAACTGGAAAAGGTGTTTCCTCCATGGATATATTCTTTATTCACTCACTAGATGCAGTTCTGAATCACTTTTGACTGTTTTCAAAAGTCAAGTGTCATGAACCAAAGAACTTATATACTTATACACATAGCCCGTGGACATGGGCAATAAGGTAGTGAAAACCTGGGGGGTGGGTAGGGGCTGGGAGGATGGGGAAAAGGGAAAAAAAGGGAGATATCTGTAATACTATCAACAATAAAAAATAATACATTTTAAAATGAAAACAAAACAAAACAAAACAAAAGTCAAGTGTCCCCTCAGAAGACAATAGCTTGTAGGCCATGAGGATGGCGGAAGGGGCTCTAAAGATGGTTGGATTCTACTTCCACTTTATGTGATTATATAAACGTGGGAACTGTCACACTTAACCTCTGCATATGTTTGCTTTAAAACACACACTCATTCAACAAATACTTACTGGGTCACATTATGGGCAGGGCCCATGGCTAGCTGACTGGTAGACAGATAAGGAGAAAGCTCTTTCTCCTGTTCAGCATGGTGGCTCTGGGGCAGACTCACAGCTAGGAAGAGCCAGCCTCACGGAGATTCTGTCCTCTTGGAGGCAGAAAAAGACAGAAGCACTTCCAAGCTATGCTGCCATTCTATCTTATTACTGATAGAACACTTAATTAATCATACTTTTTATTCACCCTAACTGCTAAAGCAGCTTTCAATAGTAGTTAATGAATCATCTTCATTTTTTATGCACCTCATATTGACCAACCCCCACTTTTTTTTTCTCTTAAGCTACTGAATTCTTCATCACACACTCTAAGCTAAGTAACCCCTAGGAGGATTAAGTAATGAAGACTAACCAAAATGCTTAATAGGAGTGAATGTGCACAACGTATTAACACATGCCAATTATAAAACACGCTTTTGAACTACATAAAATTCCTTTTAAACTTATTAAGAATGCCATATAAAATCGCTGACTCGGGCTAAAAACTCCTAAATATACAATATGAGCCGTTTGAGGCATTTCTAACTACGAGTTGAAAACCTGTACTTGCCATTTTATATGCCACTTTGACTACAAAAGTAACACACCTTAGAGAACAGCATCCTAAATATTCTAAAATTACTATTACCTCAAACCACAATTTATAAAAACAATGTAGTATGTCAACTGTTATTCACCATGTTAATGTCGTCTCAAAGCCAAATTTAAACAGTTCTGGCACTAGGTAGACTTTTATGAACTAACCAAGGTCAGACTACAAGTGCATTTTGAAATATGTACCTCTTTGCCATCTTAAAAAAGCAGGTCTAAAACCACGTTTATATTAAGAGGAATTAGCAAAACGTAAAATAAAAAATAACAAGCCCAAATTCATAAAGAAGTCATGCCTGTCTTTTATTCTCAAATAAATACCTTAGATGAAAAGTACATTTACCCTATTTGAAAAACTAAAGGCTTCTAACATACAAAAGATTGGCCTGCCCCTTCACACATAAAGATGTATAGTTACTGCTATGAATTCTTATGAATGATTTCCTTTTGGTTAATTTTCTCTTTAAGAATTTAACTTTGAAAGACTTGCCAATTTTCTGAAATTCTATTCGGACTACTTTGGATCTTCAACTATAATCTTAAAAGAAAAGAAAATCATTCTGATGAATTCTAAAAAGAGAAAGATCCTCTCCCCCCTGCTTTCGCAGATCTCCAGAGATGCCATACTTCCTAAAATATGTGATGCAAAACCCCAACTATTACTTCACAGTGAAGATGAGCCAGTGGGAGCTTAGCTGACATAGATGTTTTCAGCAGTCCTCCGTTATCTGTGGTTTCAGTTACCCAAGGCCAACTGCCGTTCAAAAATATTAAATGGAAAATTCCTGAAATAAACAATTCATAAGTTTTAAATTGTGTGCCATTCTGAGTAGTGTGATAAAATGCCTAACCTGCACTAACCCTGGTGTGAATCGGCCATTTGTCCAGAATATCTAGGCTGTATATACCCCCGGACCCACTGTCAGTCACTTAGTAGTCCTCTGGGTTCTTAGATCAACTGTTGCTGTAATGCAGTGCCTGTGTTCAAAAAACCCTTATATTATTTAATAATGGCCCCAAAGCACAAAAGTAGTGATGCTGGCAATTCGAATAGCCAAAGAGAACCGTACAGTGCTGCAAGTTAAAAGGTATGTATGTCTAGGAAAAAACCTAGTATATATAGAGTTTGGTACTATCCACAGCTTCAGGCAGCCATTGGGGATCTTGAGTGTACCCCAATAAATAGGAGGCTGTGCTCCTATCAATAAAGACTACTTTTTATCTTAGGTCCCAACCCAGAGAAGAGCAAAATTTTTTGTAAGTTTTTTTAAAATTAATTTTTATTGATTTCAGAGAGGAAGGGAGAGAGAGAGAGATAGAAACATCAATAATGAGAATCACTGATCAGCTGCCTCCTGCATGCCCCCACACTGGGGATGGAACCTGCAACCAGGCATGTGCCCTGACTGGGAATCGAACCATGACCTCCTGGCTCATAGGTTAACGCTCAACCACTGAGCCACACTGGCTGGGCTTCTAAGTTTTTGAAAATAAAATGCTCTCTATTGCTTTTCAGGACTTTGCCTCCTTTGAGAGTCCATGTCCCTTAAGCCAGGTTAGAGCCCCCTTCTCTGATATTCCACCCAATAAGCCTCCAAGCTCTGCCTTCTTCCCAATCCTGCTCCTTTAAAAACTTCCTTCTAGTTTACAATTCACAATGAGGAAATGTGGTTAGTCAACCAACACAAGAGAAAATGTTGCTCAAAGGCAAATTAAATATACAAGATACTATTCTATCACCTATGAAAGTAATAAAGATTCAATAGACTACATTCATCATATTATAGGAGGAAGTATAAATTGTTTATGGAAAGTAATTCCTCAAAATATACAATGATCCTTTGACCCATTCATTTCCCCTTTTAGGAATTTAAAGGGAAGTGCTACTTACGGATGTGCTGGCAGTGAAAAATGAGGCGAAAACTTAATGGACAAAGGTGTTTATCTCAGCAATTTTTATAAAAACAAAAAAACTGTAAATAATCTAATTGTTCAGGACCAAGGGAATGGTTAAAAAAAACTACGATCTTTTTTTCATATATTATACTACCGTACAATGACACATTAAAAGAAAATGAAAATAACACACACACACACACACACACACACACATATGGTGTGTGTGTGTGCGTGTAGTGTGGCTGCAACTGTAGAAATAAATAACCTATATGTTGGGGTAGGTATACTGTTGACACTACTTGTGACTTAGTGACAGACTGAAGGATTCATTTTTTCTTTTCCCTACTCTTCTGTACCTTTAAAAGGTTCTTTCCTAAGCAAGCATTAGTTTATAATGAAATAACACAATGAAAGACGCTTACTTCTTCTACAAGCATATTCTCACTCTTGCTCACACAAATCTCAGAGTATAACCATTTTTGCTGGGCCGCTTTAGTGGCGTTAGTGATATACTTCTCACAGCAGCCTTTAAGAAGCAATACATCAACGAAAGGGAGGCCCTGATGGTGACATTTCTGGGAATGAGATTCGGAGACTGGGCACACACCCCGGCGCTGCCTTACTCATCCCTCAGGTCTGTCCTTCTGCCTGATGCCCTGACAGACAGACACAGCGAGGAAACGCCCTCCCTTTTAGTAGTTCCAGCACATAATCTTATTAAAGAGGAACTAGGGTCAGAAGTCATGCCTCAAGCATGATTTCATTTCAGGAAAGCTGGACACGGCCACCGGCAGAGTGAGCCTTCTATGTTCTGACTCTCTCTAGTCCCTTAGAGGAATCAAGTGTTCTTCACAGGACTTTGAAAAGGCCATCAGTGAAGGAGGACTTGGCAGATACGGAGATTTCAGCAACAGCTCATGTCTCTGGACGTCATTCACAGCCTGGGTACATCAATTATTGCCACACCCTTCCCTGTAAACTACTGGCCCAGGCCAACGGGCATCCCCACCAGTGTCGCAACAGAGACTGTGTCAGTGCTGCTCTGCAACTCCTCCTTGCAGGACTTGGCGTCCTCTATCGGGTTTCCAGCCCCTCACTTGCAGGCCTCCTCTCACTCTGAGAACTGGAGGATAATCAATGGGAGACCCACATATCAATACGTGGAGAACTGCCACTGAAAGTCCATATAATGTGGCCCGAGTGTCTGGGTGAAAGGCTGTAGATGAGAGTGATCAAAAGTAGTGCAGAAAACCAGGGACTGTGCCTTTGCTAAGCTGAAGAGCCAGTGGACTGACAGAAAAAAGGAAGTGAGGGAGGCAATTTAGTTACAAATGTCAAGCCACCAGGAAGGATACCTACCTGCGCCTTTTAATTTTATTGCCTCTGTTCTGAATTATCTGTGGGCCTGCTGGGTTCTAAAGCACCTAAAGCAACTGCCAGAGTATCCCAGACACAAAAGAGGGCTTCACCCCTTAAATGCTCTTAAACCTTAATCTCATTAGGTTTCCTTTCAAGCACCTACTGATCTCAGAAGTCTTTATCAGGACTCAATGGGGGAGGGGCAGAGCTGCTGCATTCAGAGCGAGGGAATTAGCCAGTATTGCTTTCTCAGGATATACCTTCCCCAGCAAAGATGTCTCATCTCCCCTTAGGATGGAGGGTCTCAGAGAGCTCTGGTGCTGGCCTGCCACTCAGGCCTGAGCAGGAGGTGGAGTCAAGCCATTAGAGCTGAGATAGCACAGGCTTAGCGGGCCTGGGCACTAAGGCAGTTCCCATCTCTATCTCGATCGAGGGCACTGTTTCTCATCTATAAAATGAGTACTGGGCTTCAGGCTCTCTGAGGCCCTTCTGGGCCTGAAACCCTAGTCAAGCGAAACTCAATACTCTCAAAAAAGGCCCCAAATCATTGAGTTATAAAGAACAACTGCTGTACATGAATTTTGACTATCAAGTGACAGACTGAGCTCTGATTATAGAATTGACCATCATTATACAAATGTTTGCCAAGTCTAAAACAATTTTCTTCTCTCTTCTTAAAAACATTCCTCCAAAGACAAAACAGGTGAAAATGCACTTGACTCAACCTCTTTCTCTATTTTGGGAACCATTTCCATGCTTAAGGAGATAACTCAGGAACTGTGATTACTCTCAGAAGATGGTACTTCAGTAACAAGCACATTAGACTGTGAGGAAGAGACGAATTAATTCTTTACCACACCTTTTGAAGTACACAAGCTGAAGAAGTATATACTTTTAAAGATACCTAAGCCTTTTGAAATGTGGCAGAAATCTGAGAAAATCACAGTTGACAGCACCGCAATAAAAGGAGAGCTGTCTGGAAAGATCATTGTGATCCCTTTAAGCATCAAGCGTATTTGAAGTTGTTTCTGATAACTTTTTGAAAGTTAATTACCCACACCCCTGATTTATCAAACAGTATATCTGAAACCACATAATCTTGGCTTACCAGCTTGAGGCAATAACTAAAACAGTAATAATAGGAAGTAGCATTTATTATGCACTCACTACATGCCTGATACCAGATTCTAAGTGTTTTGTGTGGAGGGTCCCATTTCAGCCTTCTGATCCAACAAAAACGGGTGCTATTATTATCCCCCTTTTACAAATGAGAAAATGAAGCTCTGGAAGATTAAAAAAAATAAATAAAATAAAACTTATGTAAGGTCACAAACCTTGTAAATGAAAGAGGCCCAGTTCAGACCCAGGGCGTGCATCTATCTTCAGAACCAGCCCTGCTGACCACCATGTTGCTACAAGTGGAGGGAGCAGGGAAAGGTAAGGGCATCGGAGAATCTCAGGACCTACTTGGGCGAAGACAGCTGTGTGCTTCTGGAATGAAGGATCTATAGACTGGTGTGATTTTGAATGTCTGACAACTTTTTTAAAAATGTAGTCCTTCAGGTTAGCTATCAGTTCTTCCGTTACCCATAGTGCAATGTCAAAAGCATACGTACCAAGATGTGGTACACACACACTAGAATGTTACTCAGTTATAAAAAAAAAAAAACACCAGAAAATGAAATCTTCCTATCTGTGACAACACGGATGGGCCTAGAGGTTATTATGTTAAGTGAAATAAGTCAGAGGAGGACAAATACTGAATGAGTTCACTTACCTGTAGGAGATAAAAAACAAAGAAACAAACAAAACCGAAACAACTCACAGAGAGAGAACAACCAGAGATGCTGCCGGACTAACAAGTCATGGGGATGTGAGGTACCGCAAAGAGGATACAGCCAATAATATTGTAATAACGATGCATGGTGACAGATGGGTGCTAGACTTATGGTGACCACTTTGTTAGGTTTATAAATGTCTAATCACCGTGCTGCACACCTGAAACTGATACAATATTAGTTAAAAAATAATTTAAAAACAAAAGAGTATATACATTTATAGTTTATTTTTGCTTTTGTTTTATCTTTTTTATTTTATTTTATTTTTTTGTTTCTTACATTTATAGCTTAAAAGAGCCCCCATGCTGTCACAGCGTACTTCTCTAGGCTATCTCTCCTATCTGCTTTTCTCCCTCCCATTTTTCGCCCTCACTTCTCCTTGGAAAGAATGCCCAATTGGATGATTAGATATGCTATGCTTCCTGCAGAGACATTTATAAATAGGAAAAAATGCTTATCAAATTTTCCCTGGGCAGCTTTCGAAAGATGAAATCTTCTAAATCATGCCAGTAATAAGATTTAGAAAAAAAATTACGGTAGGTAAAAAGATACAGTAAAAAAAATTACTGTAGGTAACATAACTTAACAAGAATATGAGGTCAATTTGATAATTCTGAAGAATTACATTGTATTAGTATGTGCTTTGTACTCTGCATTAGGGTCAGCAAATAATGAAGACTTATTTGGCATTTTATTTAGGATGTGATCTATGATAGGAGAGTGAGCAACACTCACCAAGGATGGGGCTTCCATTCTCAACTCAATTCTACACCAACTGGCAACATGACTTCCGGAACAATCTTTGTGTATCAGTGGCCTCTACTGTAAAATGAGTAGCTGAGCTATCTCTAAGGTCTCCTCCAGATACAATACTTCATGATTTAGAGCATATGTTTTACTTTTAAAAATCAGAGTTATAATTTTTAGGACATATTGTTGGTAACAGAAAAATTAATTTGCAGAGTTTGTGTAAAGGACCTTTAAACAGATTTAGGAATGACGGGTTGGGGCAGGGGGTGGTTAAAGGTAGTTCAATTACTTAATACTAAGCAAGGCACTAGGCTAAGAAAAGTCAAGACTTAAGTCTCCCCAAAGAAAGAATTTCTTCCTTAAGCTACCAAACGCTGATTCCTCCTTTATCATTTTTGTCTACTCATGAGAAAGGCATTTCATAGTATCTCTGGAGCTCAGAGAATGGCTGCTTCTATTTTGACCAATCAAAACTCATTTTTGACACACACATATATTTCTATGGTTGTATAGGTTATAAAGAACTTAAAAGGCCATAGGTTCTCTACTGGCCTATGGGGTAGAAGCAGGCTCCAGGGCAGTTTTGATCTGCCCATGTACACGCATACCTCATTTTACTGCCTTTTGCTTTATTACACTTCACAGATGTTGCTTCCCCCCGCCCCCCCCGCAAACTGAAAGTAAGACCCTCCACCAACAAAAAGATTACAACTCACTTTATTGCGAATCTCGTTTTACTGCAGTGAGTGCTCTGGAACCTAAGCAGTGACACCTGAGGTGTGCATGTGAGCCTGGTCCTCAGCTCTCACACAGACCTGTGGGTATTCCCTCCCTCTGACCGTGAGGCACACCTTTTAAACTCACTCAAAGAAAGAATTTGTACTCCCATAAATTATGAAATAGTTTAATACAAATATATGTAGATTCTCCACTGAATTCCCACAAATTCAGATCTCATACAAAGGCATTCTTTACACATGTGAAGTACTAGGGTACATTTCTCCAGATGGGTTCGTTTAATAGCTCACATAAGAAATGCAGATGCAGTAACTCAAAAATGCATTTACCTCTTTTCACACCCTTCGCTAGATTCTAAGTCCTAACTACAGCTCCTTTATATGAATCTTAAGTTACCCGATAAGACAGAATACGCCTCTCAGACAGATTACCCACAGTTTACAGAAGAATTACGCTGAACATAATTGATTATCCATTAACAATCTTTTCTTGCTTTCCTATATTAATGTTCAATAGTCAGTGTCTACTCTAGTGCTTACACTGTTGAAATCCAAATTTACTCATCTACCTGTTAGAGAGAGGGCCCTTCCCAACACTCCATGAGGTACCTGTTCTGGGAATGGTCCTATCAGTGGGGAAATTTGCAATTGCCCATATTCAATGTGTGTGTTTTAGAGCAGGGGGAGCAAAACAGGCAATGTAACAACACAAGGGTATTTAATAAGCTCCTTCAGAGTCAGGTCTTCAAAGTGTGGCTTTTTAAAAAAAATATTTTTATTGATTTCAGAGAGGAAGGGAGAGGATAGAGAGATAGAAACATCAATGATGAGAGAGAATCATTGATCGGCTGCCTCCTGCATGCCCCCTACTGGGGATTGAGCCTACAACCCAGGCATGTGCCCTTGGCCAGAACTGAACCTGGGACCCTTCAGTCCGTAGGCTGACGCTCTATCCACTGAGCCAAACCAGCTAGGGCCAAAGTGAGGCTTTTATTATTTTGCAAAAATCATTCTCCACACCAGAACTACCCATACAAGTAAATTGGAAAGTTAAGTTTCAAAATAAAAGTTTTGTTTTAATCTGCCAAGGTAGATTATTCCTATGTCTGATCTTTAATAAAAGGGTTAACTGTTAATAGTTAACATAAATTATAGATTCAAGAACAATCTAAAGCTAGTGTAAGGTATAGAAATGTATTTCAGCTATCAGCCATCAAAATAAAAATATTTTTAAACTTATAATTACATAAACAGGTCTGTAATAAAAAACTAAAGCCTGTTTAGAAGCCAATAGTAACCCCAGCCACCGCTGATAGGACCTGATGCTTATCTGATAGACCCCCCAGCTGGCGAATCAGCCCCAACCCCCAACCCATTTGGGTTGGTGGGGACTCCCCCCAAAAAATCATCCTAATTTTTTGAGAAATTGACAATTTTTCTAACTTCTGTGCTTCATTATTCTAATACTGCTTTTAAAGCTAAGGACACCTTGAGTACAATTTTTAAAAGATCAAACTCATGAAAACATATACTATATATGTCTTATAAAATTCAGGGAAATTCCAGAGTTAATTTATTTACAAATTTACCATGGGTGTGTGTGTGTGTGTGTGTGTGTGTGTGTATGTGTATGTATGTGTGTGTATGTGTATGTGTGTGTGTGTCTCAATTTCAATTTTAAGTTTTACACCAAGATCGAACATCCATCAAATAAGTACTGGAAAGCAGATAATGCCTTGGTGGAGTGCACTAGGCAATATCCTATTTGAAATTACAGACTGTCTTCTCTGGGCACAAATTTGTTAAAAATTTACCACAGTACCAGTAACACAACTGTGTTGGCAATACAAAAATAGTATTGGCTGTCTTTAAACCAAATAAAAGTTTGGCTCAGAAATTAGAGTCTACACTCCCCAATATTAGACTAAAATATTAGACTTGCCTATATCTTTTAATTTTACTATAAAACTATTAGCACATTTAGGTGCAATAGCGAACCTAAGTATGTAAAGAGAACAATAAAATATAGGAACGATCAAGATCAAAACCAAGGCAAAGATCCATTGGTTCAAGGCAAGGAGTCCATAGCGGTACCTGGAAGGGAATCTAAATGTGTAGAGTTAAAAGTCCAGTGCCCTCTGCACAATGGGCAACGACTCTTTCCTCTCTGAAACTGCACATTTACAGCCCCGTTTTAGACTAACATGAGTTACTTTGTTATTTTTATTTACAAAGGAACACATCTGCCTGAACTAATCTGATGAAAAACCATAATCCATTTCTTCCCTTTAGACTTTGACTAAATACTGAAGCTAATTATGCTGGCTTTTTTTTTGGATTCTCACAACATGGGATATAAAGAACACATTTAGTTCCACCACTTTATGCAAGACTGGGCAATTTCAAAACATCTAGGTGCTAACATACGGACATGGAAGGCAACCTAAATTCCCTTTCCATGGTTAATTAAGACCTTTTGATTTAGAGACCCAGATAGCATGAACCTAATAGGGCCAGATATGCATGCTGCTAATATGACTGCTACTTGTCCCACTGCGTCTGCTCTAAATGCACTTTGAATCACTATTGGTCAGGACCAATAGCTTTTTAACATCCATACATCTTTAATATTTAAAATAATTTCCTTGGACAACAATGAACTCCACTAACCGGCAGCTCACAGGAAATTAGAAGCACGAGGCTTGTCAATTACAATGCTTCAAACGTAAGGGAAATATAAGCAGATACAGATTTAGGGTGAATTTACCTATGGGTTTTGGTGGGATATTTTTAAGGAGGCTGGGATGAAGAGAGGAGGGAGATGGCTGGTGAGAAGGAGAGCTTTTTCCGCCTTCCTCGTTCTGTAGCCCTGATAGATGTTCCTGGGGAAGGCAAACTGCTGGACCAAAGCTGTCTGGGGGAGTGAGTGAAAATCCATTCCTGCAAGTCTAGGGGGTCTCTACGCCCGAGGAAGGGTCTCCAAGCAGAAAAGCTGAAGGGCTGTGGAAGGAAGCTGTCTGCACAGGGGGGATGAAGGCATGCTACCCAGGGAGACTAACGGACTCAAATCCACTTGAACTTGCTCCAGCACAGCTTAGCCAAATTCATCTGGTCTCAGAGTAAAGTCACAAATCCTATGACAATCGAGCGTATTCCATTCTGTTGCCACTCAAGCTGAATACCAATTCACCTCCTCAGAATTCTCTTTCCTGTCTGAAAATGGGAGGGCCAGGGAGCTTTCGCTCCTGATTACCTACCCAATGTCAAGCCGCCAAATGTATATTCAGAGACTCTGAAATTCTTTAAAATGACAAAAACATGACTTCCCTTCATAATGCATTTCAGCAATCTGAATCAAGAGGTGAGGTGAAATGTTTTTTAATAGGGTTCCAACATCTCTTGGACCGTGTACAAATCCTGGCTGGTAGAATTTCACACGGGAGACTAGCTGTGGGAAGAGGCATGCCCACATGCCTGGCGACAGGTGACACAGGTGACAGGGAGGAAGTCCAGGTTTTAAGTCCTGGCTCCA
Source organism: Myotis davidii (assembly GCF_000327345.1). Lineage (NCBI taxonomy): Eukaryota > Metazoa > Chordata > Mammalia > Chiroptera > Vespertilionidae > Myotis > Myotis davidii. Next base: position 1,603,361 of record NW_006383010.1, read on the forward strand.
TCAATAACAAACAGGCTCTTTCATCTCTAAAATGACCGTCTAACATTATTTTAAGGTCCCCTTCAGCTTTAAGCCAGTCATGAACTAACCACATGTTACAAGTTCTAAATGAAAATAACGAGAAGGAAATGACGAAAGACTTATCGAAGTCCATGTTTGTCCTAGATTAAGTCTGTCATCATTGTGCTGCCGTAGAGGCAAACCTGTTGCATCACATGAAATACTTCTTTTTCTGACTACACCAGAAATGCAACAGCCGGTAGGTTTGGCTTTTTCAATTTTTCATTTTTAAAAAAGTTAAACAGTGTGCCCCCCCTCCCCCCCCCCCCCCCACATTGGTAGCAAGTTCTCAAGTTTCACTTTGATAGTCTGAAAGTACACACACACACAGGATGCCACCTGGCAGGCTGGGACCACATGCCTGAACGCTGGGGTGTGCTGGCTTGCTGTAAGAATCTTTTTATCATGTGTGATTGACGCTTAGTGTTTACATTGGCTTCATTCCAAAGCCACGTCCAAGTCTTACTGGGGGCTGTTTGGGACCTTCAATACCGCTGTTCTCAGAGACAATTAACAGTATCAGCCAACGGGAAAAAAAAGAGGTTTTGCACACCACTTGCCCATGCATTTAATGCCTCCCTCGTGTGGCCTGCGCTCACCGGAGCATGCAAGTTAGAAGCAAAGGAATTCAACCTCGGATGGTAACTGGCCACATCTATTACGCTACTGAAAAAAGGGGAAATGAAAGAGTCTTTGGCACCCCACCTGGTGGAGGTAGTAAACCTCCATCCATGCCCCCCGAGACTGTAATGTTACAGTATGAGTAGTTTCAAAGGTTTGTCGTTTCTCCCTGCAAAACACGGCGGGGAGGGAGGAATTTCTAGCACCGAGCACTCACCTCTTTGATCTTTGCCCTCTTCTCTCGGATGGCGGCATCGGCCGGCTCCCGGTCCACCGTCCCGATGGGCGGCACGAAACGCACCGGGGGCAGCCCCCGGTACGCCGCCTTGTCACGCAGCTGGTCCTGGGCCACCTTCTCCTTCTCCAGCAGGATGTCTCTCTGGATCTCCTCGGGCAGCTTCTGCAGCGTCTCCTTGGCTTCCCTGAGAGCCCGCTCGTGGTTTTCGCGGATCCTGGCCAAGTTGTCCTCCAGGGC
>NW_006383010.1:1605817-1611313 GCF_000327345.1 Myotis davidii
GGGGACCTCCCGGGCGCACCTCGGACCGGTGCAGAGTCCAGTGGGGCTCGCCCCGGGGGGCCGCCGGCCAGGGCAGGGTCCCCAGGGGATCGCGGGCACCGGGTCCTTTGGAAGCGCGTCTTTCCCACGAATACCCGCTTTTTACCCAAGGCAGGGGTTCCGCCGACGCCCCGTAGCAATGAATCCAAAAGTCCCTGGGTGAGCAGCTGGGATCCGAGAGCCTTCGAGCAGCCCGGTCTACCATCGTTACAGCTCTGGGCGTTGTGGTTGCTTAGGATTCTTCCCATGCATCCTCTCCCCCTTCCAAAAAATAAAAAAATAAAAAAAGCGTGTGCCTCTCCCACCCACTCCCACTTTCCAATGCATTTACCTCATAGAAGTTGTCACATTTTCCATTTAAAGAAGACAGTCTTCTGTTGCCAGAGCTTTAAGTAATAAATTTGAACGTTGTGTTGAAATTAACTCTTGGAGTTGACTACTTCCATGGAAGTAAGGACTTGGTCCAAAAGAGACTGTTTTCAACACAGTACTATTTTCCAAACTGTGCTCGTAATTCCCCCGCTGCTCTGCAAATAAAGGGTTATCAGAGAGGAAAAAGTTGACTGATTTCCCGTTTCTGAAAGCTGGTTCTTAGCAGCCTCATCCTACCCTCGCCCTTCTCTGGAACGTGATTTGAGCTCTGTGTCTGCTTGTTGTCTTAAAACAAAGCAAACAGGAAAGTGCCCACAATACAGTGGGTAGGCGATGAGAAAATATAAGAGTAAATACAAAAATTATTATGACACCTTTAATTTAAGTATTCATTTTAACATTCATTCATGTTGTATATTTGCTTTGTGTGGAATGAGTCATACATCCAACGTTTCTGTTGATAGGAAATTATTGTTTGATAAGACCAACTTTATGGCTTGGTAATTTTGATAACTGCTATGAAATTCTATGCCCAGAAGAGTGCAGCATATCCAAGCAAGGTGACAAACTTTAGGAGGATTGAAAAGAAAGTAATGATTTATTTATTTTTTTAAATGATGGAATGGTAATTTTTCTTTCAAAGCTGTGGATAGATTGAAAAGTTTGAATCCTTGTGAAATAGTATTGTTTTCAACAACAGCCTTAAAATTGAGTTGCCTCATGGATAGATAGATAACAGGTAAGGTTAATTACCCTAAAAATCAATCTCTTCCAGAATGATTTATTATTTTATCTATTTGTTTTAAGATTGGCATTATTTCTTATAGCCACAAAAACATTTAGACACTTTGATTTATAATAAATATTACTAAGTATTCTAGGAAAACAATAAGATCTACTTTTGGGGTTTTTTTTGGTTTGTTTTATTTTCAATATATTTTTTTGTTGACAGTATTACTGATGTTTCCCATTTTTTTCCCCTTTACCCCCCTCGGCCCCCCCCTACCCACCGCCCCCAGGTCTTCACCGCCCTATTGTCTGTGTCGATGAGCTATGCATATAAATATGTAAGTTCTTTGGTTTATCTCTCCTCATCCCCCCACGCCCACATCAAGATATGTCAGTCTGTTCCATGCCTAAGATCTACTTTTAGGTGCATCTTAAAATGACAATGAGAGGTTACAAACCTAATTGTAATATCAAACCAGTTTGGACATTTAAACCATCACCTATAGTTGAAAGATGATTTTTCCCCCTAAAAACTTTAAATTTGCCCTGGCCAGTGTGGCTGTGTTGGTTAGAGTATCATCCCATGCACCAGAGGCTGGTGTTGTGCTAGAGGCAGCCCATAGATGTGTCTCTCACACTGATGTTTCTCTCTCTCTCTGCCCCCTCCTCCCTCTCTAGAATCAATGGGAAAAGGGGGGGGGGGATGATGGGGCAAAAACCCTTAAATTTGATTTCTCTGTGTTGTGTTTAAATATTTTAAAGTGACTGCTCTGCTTATTTCTATTCACCTTTATGAAGCTTATTCCAAGATTGCTTTCTTTTTACCTGTATTTCTTATAAACCGAGGCTTATTATGAGTATAGCCTGGCTTTAATACTTTGTTAAACAAGAAGTTAGCATTAGTGGTTGATTATGGCATATGGATTGAAGGATGCCCATCTGTGTTAAGTAGGATGAAAAATATGTGGGAGTGCTGGTATTTGGGCTACATGAAGTTAAAAAAATTCAGAGGGTATTTGTAGAGACATACCAACTAAATTAACCGTGTAAAACCCTTTAACCATGCAAAGTGCTGTGTATTCACAGTAAGGGAGGAGTATAGAGAGGTCGATAAATAAAAATGTGTATTTTGAAGCAAAATATCACATTTTACCCTGATTTCAATACCATAAGCACTTCACATTCTACAGTTAAAAAAATAGTGCTTTGTGTCCTGAGATACAGCAAAAATAAAGCTGACTGATTCTGGTCTCCAAATAATAAAAACTTGACTATTATCTGTAAATCTAGTGTCTCCACAACCATATCTCCTTGAAGATCTGTCATGATTTTTGTGAATACATGACTGGGATGAAGTTAGTGTTTTCTCATTATGAATAGTCTAATGTAAACTTAGCAACCTTAGTAATTTTGTGTGGTTTTCAGTTTAAATGCTTGCTGTGTTTTCTTATTTGGCCAGCCAGTCCTGAAGTATGACTCCTTTGTACCTGTGGCAAGTTTACTTGCAAACTTAATTCTTACTTTTTCCTTTTCCAATTATTTTTAGCTCTGTATCTTTCGTTGACAATTTCTAAGTTTTTGAGTTTCGAGATAAAATCTTTAGGCTCAGGTAACCTTTAAATATCTGACTTTAGTTAGAGATATCCCCCAAAATATAAAGAAATCCCCAATTTGTTTGCCTGCTTAGATTTCTCTGATTTTAAAATTACATTTAACAAAGAGTATTTTTAACTTTTACATTAACATGCATAAAATTAAATACAGTGATGATTATAAACAGGGTTACAGATGGAAAAATGATAATATTTTCATAAAAACTGGTAAATGAATATTTTTAGAAACATAAGTTCTCAAACATTAAAGTGCAAAATTATTTCTTAGTAGGGATTTTCTAGAAGGTACTAGGTGGAAGTTTATGGGAGAATACTTTTCAAATTCTTTTTTAATTTAAAAATAAAAAGTAATCTAATAAAAGTAACATTTGACACATATGTGTAATAATTAACTACTGAAATTCTCTAACAAGTTAGATTTCTGTTAAAGTCTTCCTATAGCAGATTTTCTAATTGTCTTCAAATTCCATTCCGGGTCAGAATAGGTTATTGCTTTTATTTTTAAAACACCAAAATGAAACATGCAAAAAAAAATAGTTCATTTTGAACACTAATCTTGACATTTCAATTCTTTAGTGGGCAACTCTGAGTTTTATATGAAGTTTATTAAGATGGGAATTAACCAATGTTTTAAAATAAACTATCAATAATATTTGTGGTCATATGTGGGGTTACAGTCTTATCTCTGATTCTCTACCCCTACCTCTTGATTTACTTTGGAACTGCCTAAGTAGCATATTATTGTTTTAGAACTCCAATCACGTGTGTGTGTGTGTGTGTGTGTGTGTGTGTGTGTGTGTGTTTTGCAGGGAGTGGGGGCTAAGTGAGAGGCTGAATTAATCAGTCCCTTCTGTCTCTGCTTGAAAGATCTGTTTTGTTTTGGACATTCATTTCATAAATATTGGCAGTCCCCAACCTAAAGACAGTTTGTCTCACAAAGTATTTATGCATCGGCTCTTTGGAACTTTGAGAACCTTTCTCTCCATAGAAATAAAGTTGAAAATGGTGCTTTGGGTTACTAGTCTGCTCTACGAAGATCTAAGACCTTAGGGAAGAATAAAATGTTGGCGAAAATACTGTCGCAATGCAACTCATCAAAGTAGCATTAAATTAGAAAGTGTTTTATTTATCTCAAATGTTGGAGCCTGAGGACAAACTGACTTATTTGGTTGAAGAGTAGATATAATGGTTGTTTCAGAAAGATTCCGAACTAACTTTCAAGGTCAGACGTTTTTAGCTATAGGTTTCTCTCCCAAAGTATAGCTTTCTTTTGGTTTCAAGTATATCACGAGTCCTACCCTTATAGTGCTTTTGTTTTGTTTTGTTTTTATTCGGTTAAAAAAGGGACTGAAAGCAATAAGCCCAGAGAGAGGTTCCCCTGAGGTGACTGGGCAAGGGTTTGCGTGAAAGAGTGATTTATTATAGAGGACATGTGTGTCCTTGGCTGTGTCACCATGGGTCGTAAGTCACATATCTTCTGTATCTCTCATTCTTCATCTGTAACATTGCTGTGGCTCTCAGATGAAATGATACACGTAATGTCTCTGGCACAATGGGCATTCAAGAAATGTAATCCAATTTCTCCCCTCCCTTAAAAAAGGAATTAATGTCAGAAGTCATAAAATAACAGTGACTATGGGATCCTTACAAGAAAAAGAAGCAGAAAAGGGTGGCAGGGAAGAAATTTTGCATTATGTGGTTCTTCATATGGTTTTCACTTTTCAAATTCTGACCTCTATTTACATAATATGCCCTGGAAAAGGAGTGATGGTGGTGGGGGAGGGGGAGGGAGTGGGGGGTCGACGGGCATCCCCAGGTTTGAGAGGGAAAGTGTCCTCAAGTGTTTCTCTACTTTTTAAAAATATGTTTTTATTGATTTCAGAGAGGAAGGGAGAGGGAGAGAGAGAAAGAAACATCAATGATGAGAGAGAATTGGCTGCCTCCTGCACGCCGTACACTGGGGATGGAGCCTGCATCCTGGGCATGTGCCCTGACTGGGAATTGAAACGTGACCTCCTGGTTCATAGGTCAACGCTCAGCCCCTGAGCCATGCTGGTTGGGCTCTCTACTCTTTATATAAATAGAACCAACAATTTACCAACTAACAACTTTATAGTTCCTAAAGCCATGAGAAAACGTGAATGATGGCAAATTTTCAAAGTGAAAAGAAGGGGACTCCCACTCAGGACTTGAAGAATCAGGAACCAAGGGTTCAGGGCAGAAAGGCTGGGCAGAGAATGCCAACAACCACACTGTGTCTAGAATGTTTGAAGGAGTGAGAGATCAACCAAAGGACTTGTATGCATATAAGCAAAACCAATGGACACAGACAGTCGGGGGATGAGAGCATGTGCTAGGGGGTGGGAGTGGCCAGGGAGAGGTCAATGGGAGGAAAAGGAGACTTATGTAATACTTTAATCAGTAAAGAATTTATTTATTTATATTTTATTTTTTAAAATTAAATCTTTATTCAGATTATTATTACAGTTGTTCATAATTTGTATGAACAGCTGTGTCTGCAGTGGGAGAACTTCTGTGCTGGAGACACCCTTCTGGGGCAAGACTTGCTTCAGTGGGGCTTTGGTGCTCACTGAGTCTGTCCCCTGAGTGTGTCCCTTATGGATCTGAGGAGTTGTCATCTGGATGGTCCCACTCTGACCACTGGGTACACTGGCTCTTGGATCTCTAAGGAGGTGCTAATTTAGCCTCTGCCTGAGGCTATCCAGCAGGAGCTCAGCTGTGA
>NW_006383010.1:1611394-1612242 GCF_000327345.1 Myotis davidii
AAGATTCTCTCTTTGTCTTTTGCTCTTGGCATTTTAATTATGATGTGTATTTGGTGTGGTCCTCTTTGGATTCCTTTTGTTTGGGGTTCTCTGCGCTTCCTGGACTTGTAAGTCTATTTCTTTCACCAGGTAGGGGAAGTTTTCTGTCATTATTTCTTCAAACAGGTTTTCAATATCTTGCTCTCTATCTTCTTCTGGAACCCCCATAATCCTGATGTTGGTACGCTTGAAGTTGTCCCAGAGGCTCCTTACACTATCTTCATATTTTTGGATTCTTTTTTTCCTTTTGCTTTTCTGGTTGGGTGTGTTTTGCTTCTTCATATTTCAAATCTTTGACTTGATTCTTGCGATCCTCCAGTTTGCTGTTGGATCTCTGTATAATATTCTTTATTTCAGTCAGTGTATGCTTAATTTCTAGTTGGTCCTTTATCATATACTCGAGGGTCTCATTAGATTTATCAAGGGTCTCACTAAATTTATCAGCATTTTCTAGAAAATTCTTGAAAAACCTTATAACCATGGTTTTGAACTCTATATCCAGTAGTTTGCTTTCCTCCATTTCTGTCATTTGTGACCTGTGTCTTTGTCGCTGCATTTTGGCTGCTTCCCATGTTGATAGAGTGGTTTTCTGTACTAGGTGTCCTATAGGTCCCAGTGGCTCAGCCTCCCCAATTACCTGAGGTGGACACTCTTGGTGCACCCCTTTGTGGGCTTTATGCACAGTCTTGTTGTAGTTAAGCCTGTATTGTTGTAGGTATCATTGGGAGGAATTGACCTCCAGGCCAATTGGCTGTGAGAGTCAGCTGTGTCTACGGTGGGAGAACTTCTGTGCTGAGGAGACCCTTCTG
>NW_006383010.1:1612522-1623685 GCF_000327345.1 Myotis davidii
GTGGGGTGGGGGTCTCAGGGATCAACAGGGCGGAACAAACAGCTATGGCTGCTCCTCAGTCCTACCCTAAGAGGCCCTGGGTGTCAGTGTCCTGGTAATCGCTGCAAGCACCTCTGAGAGAAAGCCGGCCTCAAGTTCTGCCTGCTGCCAGACAGTCCAGTTTCTCCCCATATGAGTCTGGGTCCCCAGAAACTCGCCTGGAACTGGAGTTTAGGGCTTTTGGGAGCTTGTGCCTCCCTCCTGATTGAAAAAGACAACCACATCCTCAGTTGCCAGCCCTCTCCACGTGTACCTCCGTACCTCTGCACTTTACTTCCGCACCTCCTCTGAGTCTCAGGGTGCTTTTCTCTTTCCTTCTAGTTGTAGAATTTCCACTCAGCCAGTCTTCCTGTGGTTCTGGATGATGTCCGTTTTGTCTTTTAGTTGTATTTTTGAAGTGGTTATGCGAGGCAGCAATTTCAGATGTTTACATATGCCGCCATCTTGGTTTATCTCTATGGCTTTTTTTTTCTTATCAGTAAAGAATTTAAATTAAAATGTTTGAACTTTAGGACTTGAGGAGAATATACTATTTCAACTGAGTTGGAAACTAAAGGGAACACTTTCTTTCTATGGCCATAAACAGATACAATATTTTTCTTTAGTTTTTAATTCACTAGATGCATTTTTAAAAGAGATTTTTCCTTTAAAAATATTTTTTCTCTCCATTCTCTGTCCCATAAAAGGGCATATGCTTTTCCAGAGGAAAAAAAACAAGCTCAGAAAAATAAAAATTCTGATACATTGTTCTGCCCAATTGAATTTTTTTTTGGAAATAAAATAAAATGAAACCACATGTTCGTATTCCTATTTTGGACAAACTATCTTCTACTATGACACGACAACACTTTGCTTCCCAATTTCATTGCAAAATAAATGTGCTGTTTGCACTACATGTTCAGTCTTTCCTATTGGGCAGAACTTTGTTTTAGTTCTGGGTCTCTGTAAATGGATAGGAACTCACTTGTGATTCTTTGTCCAGTGAATTTGTTTTTCAAATTCAGGAAGAGCATTTTCTTGCAATATATAGATTCATTTAGAAGCCAGGGTAAAAGCAGGTATGTATTGCCAATAGTACCTGAACAAATAGCTACTGAATGTGTGACTAGTAGTCTATTCTTTTTTAAATATAATTAATACAGGTCAGACTGTGGGAATGAGACAGACACACTGAAATTACCATAGGAAAGAGAGGAAATAATTCCAAATCAGTGACCCATATATCCATTAGGCTTAATGGTCTGGAACTAGCAAGGTCTTATATAGGGTTTCTGCAGATAACTGTTCTTGAAATGTGTTGAGTTTGAGATAATTAATCTGGCTCTTAGATTATAAACAGTTCTGAACATTCACTGAGATGATTAGATTCTCCAGTTTCTCCCAAATAGTAAATGGGTGTCCTGCATTCTACAACTATGAGATAGCCTCTGTTGAACAGTAACCAGCAAGGAATGAAACGGTCAGGTGCCTAATAGTGCCATCATTTTACATTCTTAATATAAAAACCCACATGTATCCTTATCAAGAAATTAATTTCTATTCTTAAAAGGAAGTAGCCATTATAATGATTTTAGTTTGCTTAAGTAAACCTATAGCTAATTTCTTTTGCCCCTTAGGTGTCCATAAGGGAGAATAAATTAAGAAGAAAGTTAGGAAATGTAACTTTGTGAAACTTTTCAATTAACTAATAGGCTGTCTATACTGTTCAAATAAACATTATCTCTGGATTTACTTCCTTCTCCCATGTGTCACCATTAACAAGTTTGTTGTGGTAACTAATATCTATTTTTAAATTAACTTTGAAGATAGAAGGGGATGGGTAATGCTTTTGCTAAACCTCTCCACTTTCTCATTTTTAAACATAGCAATAAATGGGAAATGAAAGAGGTTTTATCATTGATTTCCTCTTTCTAATCACTACAGTTTTCTGTTTATGCTGACCATCTATTTCTCTACTTCCACTTGATGCCAAATCATTAAACTGTGGTAACTTTTTCTTTTACTGCAGAGACATGTTTTTATAAAAATTTGGGGGGAAGACACATTAAGAAAAAAGACACCAACCATTCCCATCACATAGAAATAATCACATTTAATATACTTTTATATTTTCCTTGTCATTAAAAAAACATACACATAAAGACAAAAAATTTAAAACCCATAAATGTAAAACATCTGAACAATCAGGAGCAATTTCTTTTTCAAACCATAAACATTTGGCATGTAGAGAGAATTATATTAACTAGTCAAAGAGGATTTTTTCTTAGCATGGGCTCTCCTTTTTACATGCCTATTAGAGTCAAATTGTACAATCCTGCTTGGTTGACAAAAGATGTAGCTACTCTTCAGTTTTTATTATGGTTTGCTTTCCCCTTTGTTTGAAAGTTTTTGGTTCAATTTAAAATGTTTGGTTGGTTTTTTGTTTTGTTTTGTTTTGCCTTTCTCCTCATATGCTATATACAGTTAGAAGAAACTGGCTCATTAATTCTTTCCATCTCTCAAAGTAGATTTTGTTGTTAATTTCTCCCTTCAGTGTTACTGGTCTTTCCAAAAGATAAAGATTTAGTTCTGGGCACTGCCCTACAGCAGCCTTACATGACACTTTAGCCAACAATCTGTAAGTAAATACAAAGTCCTTTGTGGTTGCATAAGTGCCTCACTGTTTATGTTTTACCTGTAGCAAAATAAGGGACTTCGAAATCTGAAATGCGAAGGTAGAACTGGAGCAGTTTTCAGACCTAGTTCATAAAAAAACCCTGAACATGATGGAAACAATGTATTGAAATTAGGATATAAAGTAAAAGGAACCCATTTTATTTTCTATTTAATTTCATTTTCGTCATTTAGTGAATGAAGAAGTGATGATGTAAACTGTTTTTTAAAAAAGTGTGTGTGTGTGTGTGTGTGTGTGTGTGTGTGTGTATCTCAAAGATGTTTTGGCCAAAACTTCATTTCTAGTTCCTAAAGTTAACTCAACATTAAATTATTTTTCACCTGCCCTTCACCTCCAACCTGTGTAGATTCTGTGGTTCATAATTTTAACAAATGTTTTGCCAGTATCCTAAGCCCTTTGTCCCTGTGTCTTCTTGTCACACTTCTCTGGCAAAACCTCAATTTTGGGGAACACAAGCATGTACTTTTTTAGTGTCTGCACTCCGGCAGCCAGATCTTGGTAGAAAACGTACAGTGTGACAGATTGATTCTCCCAGGACTCATATCCAACCTCAAATGGGCCTTGACTCTGCCCAGGAAGCCTCCTGTGTCTGTTTGGTCAATTTACTTTCCCACCCTGCACAGCAATTTCCGTCCTCCCTTCCCTTCTGCTTTCTCCAGCCCAGTAATTCTCAACCAGGGGCAATTTTGATGTCCTCCCCCATCTCCAGCCCCCAGGGGACACTTGGCAATGTCTGAGATGGTTTTGGTTATCACACCTGCTGCGGGTGGGGATTGCTGCTGACATCTAGTAGGCAAAGGCCAGGTGTGCAGTTCAACATCCTACAAGGCACAGGACGGTCTCACCCAACATAGAATTATCGGGCCTGATAGGTCAGTAGTGGAGAGATCCAGGAACGGACTCCAGCACCTTTGTGCTCAGCAGATGCCTTTCTTCCTGTAAGAGAAAACAGCAGCCAACGGTTGGGAACGCCTTCATCTTTTCTATTTCGAACACAAGCTACATATCTCTGCACAGAGCCTCCCATCTTATTATAATAGAGGGGCTGTTTCCTTCTCTGGCTGAGGCTAACCTCACCACCTGGGCTCTGGACTTCAAAGCCTCTCACTTTCTCCATAACATTACACCTCATTAAAAATAGATTTCGTGCCCTAACCGGTTTGGCTCAGTGACTAGAGCGTCGGCCTGCGGACTGAAAGGTCCCAGGTTCGATTCCAGTCAAGGGCATGTACCTTTGTTGCGGGCACATCCCCAGTAGGAGGTGTGCAGGAGGCAGCTGATCGATGTTTCTCTCTCATCGATTCTAGCTCTCTATCCCTCTCCCTTCCTCTCTGTAAAAAATCAATAAAATATATTTTAAAAAAATAGATTTCGTATTTTCAAATTAATATTTCTGGTCTAGATCTCTCAGAGTTTTCGATCTGTATATCCAGTTACCTGCTTCTTTTTTTTCTTTCTTCCTCTCTCCTCCTTTACCTCCTCCTCCTTCTTCTTCTCTGTAGGTCTCAAAACATTTCAATCTCAACATATCTCTAATTGGCATCTGCCTCACTTCTTAGACCCTCCTCATTCCATTCCAACATTCCCCTTCCAACTTGGGGGAGACTCCCCTACCTTCTACTACTAAATCTAAAAGAGCCTGGTCCTCATCTTCCTGACATCAAGGCATCCAGTTCATAGCACATGATCAAGGCTTTTCCAGGCACTTCTTTGCCTTTTGAGTAACGGAAAGGCAAAGATGTGTTCAGCACTCACTCCAAGGTGGGATGGCAATAATGGTATTCTGCTGCCGTATTTCAGTGTTCAGGCCAGATTGTTGCTCCTAAAGGATGTTTATGGTCCTCTGTGGTTCTAAGACCTGTGGGGTGAACTCAGTTCTTATCTATTTTCCAAGCCTGATCAGTCAGGAAAGCAGGGATTGCTTCTGAGGACAAGGGTCCTTTCCTATACCCTCATTCAAATTCTTTTGGTACCACTCTTTCACAATAAACTCTTATTTCCATGTAGGACCTGGCTAGATTGACACTGAAACATGGCAATCCAGAAAGAATTCATGCTGGAAATGGGAAAACTCTGTTTTTGACTTTGGTTTTGCTAGAGATTAAAGGGTCTGTTAGCCTAATCATTGAAAGTTCTTAGGTTTGAATTCATACTATAGGCCAAAAATTTAGGTATTTGAATTTAATAATTTCTTTCTTTAAGATTTCCAATGCTATCAAATATACCAACTTCCACCCATGGTCACTGAATTGGGTGAATCACTGGGGGTGGCAACATCATCCCTTAGATCTTTTAGGCACTTGAGTTCAGGTAGCCAAGGATGATAACTTAATTACCCTTTGGTTATGGTACGCCATGGACTTCCAGATTATCATTATATAATACTAGAGGCCCAGTGCACGAAATTCATGCACAGAGCGGGTGGAGTCCCTCAGCCCCACCTGCACCCTCTCACAATCCAGGACTGCTGGCTCCTAACTGCTCACCTGCCTGCCTGCCTGATAACCCCTAACCACTCACCTGCCTGCCTGATAGCCCCTAACCACCTCTGTGGAAGGTCGTTCAGCTGTCCAGTCTAATTAACATATTATGCTTTTATTATTATAGATTAAGGAAATACCATTATATAATTTTTCGTGGCTCTTTGTAACACACTACTTCCTCATTCCAGTATCTTTTATTAGTTAAGATACCTTTGGTTGCAAATAACAGAAAGCAATACTCATCTCCTCCAGTCAAAAATAAAAGAGGAGGGGGGATTTATTAGAAGAGTAAGGTTCATGAAATCAACATGTGACTTTTATTCCTTTAAATGAGGTGGTTATGCTGCTAGGGGGAACTAGAATTATTAACAGACTTGTACTTAGAGTCAGGACCCTGAAAGCCCCAGGTCACCAATTATAAAAGTGAAATCTGGGAGGAGAAGGCTTAGACATTAGAAGATTTTAGGACTTTATCAATTTACATCAGCCGTCATTTGGAGAACACATGAAGAATAGAATTTTAGAGCCTATGACCAAATGTGGAGAAACATAACTCTAGATTAGGCTGAATGTACTGATATAAATTCACATCTGAGATTCCTGATGCCAGGTGATGGTAAGAAGCTGGGCTCGTTAACTCTTGACTAGACTTGCAAATGAACTTGAGATGTCAGAAATGTTTAGAATAATAATGTAGAGAAATAATGTAGAATCAAGTGGAGAAAATATTGGGAGATTGGAGTGACTGGATTTGACCATCCAATAAGTGTATTCCTCCAGCGGGCCCAGGAGACATTGTGTTCACTTGGGTTTTGAGACATCCATTGTGATTGAAGCTCTGGCATATGACAAAAAAAAGGTGTAATAACTGTTCTCTGGAGGCTGTGGGAGAAACTGAAATAGAAATGGGTTTCCTAATTTCAGTAGGAACAGTGAGTCCTTAAGGCTGTAGAAGGTAGATAGGTCACCCACCACCAGAGGAATGGTAGCAGGATATGAAACAGGCTGACTGGGTCAGTGACTAATTTGATCGTGGAATCCTTGAGTTTGAAATAGAGGAACAGTCCATTAAGGTCATTTTATTACTCTAGCCAAAAACTACAGGACCGATGAAGAATTCCTTCTCTATACTCCATACTAAAGTGGAATATATGTGGCTTATTAGTGGTGGTCAACTCTAAAATTTATCCTTTAGGCTATAGAATGCATATTACAGTGAAGCTAGAGGAGGAAGAGACATTACCTGGAGTTTGTGGACTTTTGAGGACATAGAGTAACTGATGAGATTTGAGATTGTTTTCCTTTGGAAAAGGAGTGCGTTTTTTTTGTGGTACAAGTAATATATGCACTATGTTAGGAGGAAAAATTTGGGGGGAAGTATAATTTTGGAAAGAAATATACAAGTGAATGTTAATCTGCCAAAGGTGTGGACTGCAGTTTACTTTTTTTTTTTTTTCATTTCATTTCAGTCCACCATTTAACTACATTCCTATTTGGTGCATTCCCCAGCGAATATTGTCTCAGCAAGGAAAAATGCCCCACCTCCTACAGTAACATTGACGGTGTCAGTTCTTGTCTTCCCCTGCTCTTGGAAGGCAAGGTTTGGGCATACAACCTAGCCAATTAGACACTGCATCCCAGGACCGTAAATTTGAAATTAGAGGAGGTAAATGACGATAGGATGAGGATCCATCTTTGGTATAGTGGCATGATTCTTGCAAAGTCAGAGGTGTTCTGGCCCCATGATCTGTGTCAAAAGACTTCTTATGCCCCCTCCTCTTGGATGTCTAGACCTGCTATGGCTTCTGCCTGGTTTCCAGGCCTCAGGTTTCAGCATACTTCGACTTGGTGAGCTCTTGATAGCATTTCTCCTCTTCATGCACTAGATAGAGTTCATTAATATTACTTGCACATGCTATTTGTATCCTAATAGAAACAGAATTTAAATGCTAATGCTCTTTTCTCCATAATCCTGGTCCTGTTCTAATATCTCCTGTCTCAATGAATGGCACCGTTATTTATTGAGTTGAACAAGCCAAAAGCCCAGGGCACATCCTTGACAATCCCTCGCTCTCAATCCCACATCTAATCCATCACTAAGTTTTATTGATTTTTTCCCCTTCTTAAATATCCCTTGACTCTATCCACTTCTCTCCAGCTCTACCAACATCAACCTTGACACCCTAGTCCGAGCCTCCATCATATCTTATCTGGACTACAACAATCTATTTGGTCTATCCGTACTTTTCCATGTCCTCTAATCTATTCTTTCCTAAATGTAAAATTTAATACTGTTACACACAGCCCCACTACCCAGTTAAATTCTCTCTCTTTCAGTTACCTGGGAAATTGCCTTACTGCTCCCTACCTCCTGGCCTCTGCATATGCTGTTCCCTCTCTCTGCAGCTCTCTTCTTCCCCCATTACCCTTCACATAGTTAACTCCTAATTACCCTTCACATCTGTCATAGATCCTTTCTTCATGATTGCTGTCTGATCCTGTCTGCTCAGGCGGCTGCTAGCAAAATACCACAAACTGGGCATTTTAAATACAGACATTTATTCCTCACAGGTCTGGCGCCTGGGAAGTCCAAGTTCAAGATGCTGGCTGATTTGTTTCCTGGTGAGAGCTCTCCTGGCTTTCAGACAGTTGACTTTTTACTGTGTCCTCACATGGCCTTTTTGTGGTGCATGGGCAGGGAGTGGGGTGGGAGGATGGATCTCTTCCTCTTTTTATAAGACCACCCTGCCCTGGTAACCTCATTTAACATTAGTTATCCACTAAAGACCTTATTTCTAAAGGGAGTTGCAGTGGGGTTAGGACTTCAACAGATAAATTTATATGAACATAATCCATTCTGTCCCCGGTCCTCCAGAACTCATGTCCTTAATACATACAAAACACTCAGTCCATCTCAACAGCCCCAGTCTTAACTCATTCCAGCATGAGCTGGAAAGTCTAAAGTCTGAAGTCTCATCTAAATATCATTGAACTCAGATGTGGATGAGACTGGAGATATGACTCACGCTATGGCAAAAGTCCCCTCCAGTTCTGAACCTGTGAAGCCAGGCAAATTATGTGCATCCAAATACAACTGTGGGACGGGTGTGGGGTAGACATTCTCATTCCAAAGAGAGCCATAGAGAGAGGAAAGAAGGGATGATGAATCCCAATCAAGTCCCCACCCTTACAGGGCAAATTCTGTTAGGTTTTATTGCTTAGGAATAACCCTCTTTGGTTTGACGCCCTGCCTTCCAGACCCTAGGCAAGGGTCACGTCCTCTTGGCTCTGTCAGGCAGCGCCCTCTGGCCTTCCGATACTAGGGGTGATCTCTGAATCACCTTTGGGGTCATTTTTTCCTTTTGTTGAAGGATAAAGCATGTTCAAGGCCAAATACTCTATGGCCCCATCCTCTAGAATGCAAGGACTCTTACAGCCTTCTTTCCTCAGCCCCCTTTGGTTAAACTGGCAGTGTCTCTGCTGGTATAGGTAATCCCATCCCTAGTCCTGGCTTCTGCTGAAATGGCTGATTAAATCCATGAGTCCTACCCAGCATCTCTTTACCAAATGGTTGTTCAGCCACACCATTAGTATTCTCTTCAGAACAAGTTCTCTCTCTCTCTCTCTCGCTCTCGCTCTCGCTCTCTCTCTCTCTTCTCTCTCAGTTTAGAATATTCCAAATCTCCAAGTTCTGGTCCTTTTATGTTGAAAGTTATTTCTTTAGCCCTAGCAGATTTGGCTCAGTGGATTGAGCATCCGTCTGTGGAATGTAGGGTCCTGGGTTCGATTCCCGTCAAGGGCACATACCTCAGTTGCCAGCTCCCAGCCCTGGTCGGGGGCATGCGGGAGGCAACCAATCGATATGTCTTTCTCACATCAGTATTTTTCTCTGTCCCTCTTCCTTCCGCTCTCTCTAAAAATCAATGGAAAAATATCCTCTGGTGAGGATTAAAAAAAAATAGATTTTTAAAATCCATCTCTCATTTCTCATTATCTTACTAAAGCAATAAAAAGGACCCAATACATTTTAGTAGAAATCTTCTTTGCTTGTGTACAATTTTATTGCTCCAAAGTTGTACCTTCCACAAAACAACACAATTCAGCCCAGTTCTTTGCCACTTTATAAGAAGGATTACTTTTCTTCCAATTGCCAAAGACCTTTTCTCCATTTCTGTCTGAGGCCTCAGCAAGTCTGAGTGGAGTAGGGTTTGAGAACTTGCTTTTTTAATTTTGAGAATCACTTTTAAAGGCTATGAACATGCTTCTTACACTTTAAGGTCTACGTGACTTCCTGGCCATCTTGTTAAAGATGTAGGTCTGGGGGAGGCTGGGGGTTTTGCAGTTCAAACCAATTTTCAGGTGGGCAGCAAATTGTTTCTGGGTCAGTTGAAGCTCATGGTCTGAAAGTTCGTTAGAAATGCAACATTTCCAACCTGTTTCCAGCCTTCTAAATCTGAATCCACACTTAACAATGCATTTGAACATGGTTTGGGTTGGTTACTGTTTAAGAAGCACTGTTCTAATTGCTTTGTATCATTAGGAAATTTAGGGAAACTGCCATGGAGAATAGAATAGGCTTGACTCACAGAAAACCTATGACAGCGGTTCTCAACCTGTGGTTCGCGACTCGTTGGGGGTCGAATGACCTTTTCACAGGGGTCGTCTAAGACCATCGGAAAACACATATTGAATATATAATTACATATTGTTTTTGTGATCAATCACTATGCTTTAATTATGTTCAATTTGTAACAATGAAAATACATCCTGCATATCAGATATTTACATTACGATTCATAACTGTAGCAAAATTATAGTTATGAAGTAGCAACGAAAATAATTTTATGGTTGGAGGTCACCACAACATGAGGAACTGTATTAAAGGGTCGCAGCATTAGAAAGGTTGAGAACCACTCACCTATGAGGATAGAGAATTTACCCATGGCAGATGGTGTTTAGCTGGACAGTCCATTCGCTTTTAATACTTTTACAGTTTATAAGTCACTTCAAAAATGTTACTTTTGTTTATCTTGGCAGAAACATTGCCATATAGGTAGAGCAAGTATTCCTATTTTTATTTTTATTTTATAGTTGAGAAACTAAAAAGTAATATAGATCAGCAGTTCTCAACCTGTGGGTCGCGACCCCTTTGGAGGTCGAAGGACCCTTTCACAGGGGTCGCCTAAGACCATCCTGCATATCAGATATTTACATTACGATTCATAACAGTAGCGACATTACAGTTATGAAGTAGCAACAAAAATAATTTTATGGTTGGCTCACAACATGAGGAACTGTATTAAAGGGCCAGAAGGTTGAGAACCACTGGTAGAGATACATCATTTATTTAAGGTCATGCAGCTAATACATGATAGGTCTTTAGCTTGAACTGAGTTCGGTGTTCTTTTTCACTAAATCATACTTCCAGATTCTTCTATCTATTAGCAACAACAACAAAAACGCTGATTTGGAAAGTGTATTACCTGAGAGGGAATTGATCTTTCCAATCCAATTGTTTCACATGATTTGTCAAGCTGCCCCTTCCAATTCTCCAAAAAATAGCCTTCACCATGCTCTTCTAAGATGTTCTTCTCTGTATGTTTTACCTTTTGACAGCTGGGACATGGCCCAAAGTCAGGAAAGAGAGAGAGAGCTCTACACAGCCAAGGTGGAAACAAAAAGATCACAATGCTAAAGCTTATGCAGTTTACCCAGAGGTAAATCTCTCTTGGGTAGACAAGCTCCTGGAGCCCTCCCCCAGGGGGAATGGTCTGGAACTGGTCCTACAAGTATGGACATTTTTGTCATCCTTCCTCTTCCACCCCCATCCCTACCCCCAGAATCTATAGCATATAACAAGCAACATTTGGAAGAGGAAGAGTTCTGGTCACAGACAGATACAATGAGGTAAAACAAACACACACACACACACACACACACACACACACACACACACACCAAACAGTA
>NW_006383010.1:1624038-1626508 GCF_000327345.1 Myotis davidii
TATTATACTTTTTGGTCTCCCTTCCTATTGTAGTGGTTTAGAATATGGGAAAGACATTTGCATTTCACTTACTAAATTCAGCTGTATGTGCAGGACAAAAAAAAAAGAAAGAAAAGAAAAGGAAAGAAAAAATATGCAGCCATTCCACTCAGTGAGCACGTATTTTGGCCTGAGCTTGGGCAGAAAACAGATCTTTGCTGCTGCTTTAGGTCTCAGTTGCTCTCAGGGCTCTGGTGGTGCCAGCCTCTTGCTTTGTGACTATAGTGTTTGAAGGCACTTAGTTTTGTGCCCCGTTACCAAATAAATACTTTATCTGTTGAACTGAGAAAACATTAAACTCTTCAAATGCTGGAGTAAAAAGGAGTTGGATTATACTTGTTGTGTTTGTTTCCCATGTTTAGTGTCAAATAAAAATAATACTCATTTGGACTTAGTAAGGAGAGGCTTATTTGAAAGGATTCTGCAAGACGAGGGAAGGACAAGCATCTCAAGAGTGAGGTAGGAAGGTTGGTTTTTAGTTGTATAGAAAGGAAGAAGTAAGGCTGGAAAGAAGTAGGTGGAGAGAAGTGGGATGAGAGAGTGAGTGGCACAATCTGCTAGGAGTTTGGAGAAGGGTTCCCCCGGAGACCAGCCTGTTTGAGGAGGGTTGCGAGCTGGCTCTGGCTGAAAAGGAGCCAGAGTTCAGGAACCTTGGGCAAGGAGAGACGCTGAACCAAAACGTGGTTAAGAAGCATTTGGGCCGGCTGGTGTGGCTCAGTGGCTGAGCATCGACCTATGAACCAAGAGGTCACGGTTCGATTTTCAGTCAGGGCATATGCCCGGGTTGCGGGCTCGATCCCCAGGAGGCAGCCGATCAATGATTCTCTCTCTCTCTCTCCCTTGTATCCTAATAGAAACTGATGTTTCTATTTCTCTCTCCCTCTCCCTTTGACTCTTTTGTAACAGAAAAGAGGGAGTAGTCAAAGAAGAGAAATGAGATGGAGGGGGAGGAGGAGGAGGAGGAGGAGGGAGAACTCTGAAAGCTCAGTAATACACAGTTCTATGCTCCATAGTAGATCATACAGTCATCATTGCTCTACACTAGAGTGGAATTTCATTTTAAAATAAAGATCATTGTACATCATCCAAGAAAAGGTTAAGTTATATTTAGAGTACTTTGTTTAAGAAAGCAATAAAATATGCAATACAATTCAGAAAGATTCCCATAAAGAGATTTAAGTGAGCAAATCTTCAGTGTTTCAGAGTGATGCATCCTCTAAGGACTCCTGATAGTGAGATTTATTATACTTTCTTTGGTCTCCCTTCCTATTGTAGTGGTTTAGAATATGGGAAAGACATTTGCATTTCACTTACTAAATTCAGCTGTATGTGCAGGACAAAAAAAAAAGAAAGAAAAGAAAAGGAAAGAAAAAATATGCAGCCATTCCACTCAGTGAGCACGTATTTTGGCCTGAGCTTGGGCAGAAAACAGATCTTTGCTGCTGCTTTAGGTCTCAGTTGCTCTCAGGGCTCTGGTGGTGCCAGCCTCTTGCTTTGTGACTATAGTGTTTGAAGGCACTTAGTTTTGTGCCCCGTTACCAAATAAATACTTTATCTGTTGAACTGAGAAAACATTAAACTCTTCAAATGCTGGAGTAAAAAGGAGTTGGATTATACTTGTTGTGTTTGTTTCCCATGTTTAGTGTCAAATAAAAATAATACTCATTTGGACTTAGTAAGGAGAGGCTTATTTGAAAGGATTCTGCAAGACGAGGGAAGGACAAGCATCTCAAGAGTGAGGTAGGAAGGTTGGTTTTTAGTTGTATAGAAAGGAAGAAGTAAGGCTGGAAAGAAGTAGGTGGAGAGAAGTGGGATGAGAGAGTGAGTGGCACAATCTGCTAGGAGTTTGGAGAAGGGTTCCCCCGGAGACCAGCCTGTTTGAGGAGGGTTGCGAGCTGGCTCTGGCTGAAAAGGAGCCAGAGTTCAGGAACCTTGGGCAAGGAGAGACGCTGAACCAAAACGTGGTTAAGAAGCATTTGGGCCGGCTGGTGTGGCTCAGTGGTTGAGCATCCACCTATGAACCAAGAGGTCACGGTTCGATTTTCAGTCAGGGCATATGCCCGGGTTGCGGGCTCGATCCCCAGGAGGCAGCCGATCAATGATTCTCTCTCTCTCTCTCCCTTGTATCCTAATAGAAACTGATGTTTCTATTTCTCTCTCCCTCTCCCTTTCTCTCTCTGAAATAAATAAAAATTAAAAAAAAGAAGCATTTGGCTCACATTGCTCAGTGGGCTGAGCAGTTCAGCTAATCATTTTTGAAGCAAAGTGCGGGAGTTTGGAGGGTCTGTATCTGGTCTCACCCAGGGGAACTGGGGAGGTGTCCTCTGCTGCCCTCCTGCACGGAGAAGTGGGGTTCCTAGGTTTCCACTCTTACCTGGCACCAGAGCCCCTTCCATTCACTTGCTCTGGGGCCACCTCTGATGACTGCAGT
>NW_006383010.1:1626525-1626797 GCF_000327345.1 Myotis davidii
ATGGCTGTTTTCTAGGAATAAAGGGCAGAATTAAAGTTCAATGTTGTCAATAGCATGTAAATATTACTACGTATACTTGGGGGTAATTTAAGAAGTTTCCAAAGGTAATTAAAAAAATATATTGCTTACGATGTTGACTACAATTATTATATGCACCTTTGTCAGTTAGAAATTCCAGTCCCTATTATTCCAAAATCTCTAAAGGAATGAAATCGTATATATGTAGATAAAATATGAAGTTATGTCGTTTCTTCAAAGAAGGCTTTCTTAAC
>NW_006383010.1:1626933-1627203 GCF_000327345.1 Myotis davidii
TTGCTCTCTCCCTCTCCCTTTCTCTCTCTGAAATAAATAAAAATTAAAAAAAAGAAGCATTTGGCTCACATTGCTCAGTGGGCTGAGCAGTTCAGCTAATCATTTTTGAAGCAAAGTGCGGGAGTTTGGAGGGTCTGTATCTGGTCTCACCCAGGGGAACTGGGGAGGCATCCCTAATTCTTATCCAAGTCCTATAGGAAAGGATTGTTCAGGGTGAGTCATTTCCTGGACACAAAGGGTGTGTGTGTGGGGATGGGGGGGGGGGGGGGC
>NW_006383010.1:1627305-1638626 GCF_000327345.1 Myotis davidii
ACCTCTGAGCAATGGAGACAGGGACTCTGCCTGCATTGTTTGCCGCTATGTTCCAGCACCTGGCTAGATGCTCAATATTTACTTGTTGGATGAATGAACGATGTTTCTTTTGTTCTCTCACTGTAGAATAAACTGAGGAAATAATAAAATTATTGTTGTTTCTAAAAAAATTGCTCTACCCTATGTCTTCCATTGTATGTTGTTTTGACTGGTCATTCCTTATAATTTAGGTTTGTAAAAACTGGAAGGAGTGTCTTCAGAATCATTTTACAATATTCTGCATAAGGTAGATAAGTCTATGTACATGTGATGCCATCACTAATTAATTGACAATAGCTAATATTTCGTAATGCTTATTATATGTTAAGTGCTTTATATAAATTATTTTTAATCTTGAAAATAATTTTATCATTAGATTGTGGATTATAAAAGGATGGTTTTAGACAATGTACATATAAAGACTACAATAGTCAAAATACTAACTTCATGGTAATCATGAATATTCCTGGAGTATAGATAAAAACTGCATTCTAATGCAAACTTGTTATCTTTATTTCTTGCAGTTTTTCTACATAATACTTTAAAATATATAAATTATGAAACATGGTGTGGTAAAAGGAATTTGGGAGATAATCCTTGCTTGTAGAGCTCCACCCCAAATTTAACAGTTTATAATGATTTCTTCTTTGATTATAAGTATGGATTTTTGGGGGGGTGAAAAAAATACAAAATGAAAATTATTTGCATTAGACAGAATTTAATATAGCACAAATTCACCTCTATGAGCCACAGGAAATGATGACTAAAAATGGTGTAAGCCAAATACATTGAGTATAAACTAGGGACTAACAATATGATTCTGAGGAAGGTTCCTTTGTCCAAGCAAGAGACCCAGAGTATGGAAAAGATGAGGGGAGATGCCATGTACAGAGGGCCTTGATGCTGGGTTCTTTGGCCAGGTCCAGGAGTCCGGGCTCTGGTCATCCCCTAATTCCTAATTAGTTGAGTGGATAAAATAATTGGACAAGCCATTCAGAGAGGGATCAGCTCTATAGACTTTATGCACTTCCGAGTTTCTTGGACTCTAAAATCTGTTTGTACTGCTTGGATTATGATGGTGGAAGTAGGAGTGGGGAGGCAGAACCTAGCTTGTTTGAGGAAGTTTAGCACTTCCTCCTCCTCTCCCACCCTCCTTCCTAATGCCTTTGCATGCTCAGTAAATGTGGGAGTTTGGGGAAGATGAAGGACAATTAAGAGGAAAAAGCCTTTTTTGTCCTTGGTTCTTTATCCTCTATTGCCTGAGGAGGAACTTTAATTAGAGCTTTGAAATTAAAAACTAATGTATTTAGATTAATAGGAAAGAAATTGCAAATTCAAGATTGCCAAATTTTTGTATTATTCTTGAATATT
Organism: Myotis davidii; assembly: GCF_000327345.1. Lineage (NCBI taxonomy): Eukaryota > Metazoa > Chordata > Mammalia > Chiroptera > Vespertilionidae > Myotis > Myotis davidii. The sequence goes on from NW_006383010.1 coordinate 1,628,716, forward strand.
TTCCAGAATCCTCCGGATCTTCTTTTTTCAGGTTATAAGTATGGATTTTTTTGTGGGTGAAAAAAATACAAAATGAAAATTGTTTGCATTAGATAGAATTTAATATAGCACAAATTCACCTCTATGAGCCACAGGAAATGATGACTAAAAATGGTGTAAGCCAAATACATTGAGTATAAATTCCTGCTTCATATTTCTGAGTAAAGGGGGTAGTCACGCTAGGCCACTTGGCCTCCCAGACTGCCTTTCCCTGTCACAGGAGCTCCACAGGTGCATCACATGTGCATGGACTTATCTACCTTATGCAGAATATTGTAAAATGATTCTGAAGACACTCCTTCCAGTTTCTACAAACCTAAATTATAAGGAACGACCAGTCAAAACAATATACAATGGAAGACATAGGGTAGAGCAATTTTTTTAGAAACAACAATAATTTTATTATTTCCTCAGTTTATTCTACAGTGAGAGAACAATAGAAACATCTTTCATTCATCCAACAAGTAAATATTGAGCATCTAGCCAGGTGCTGGAACATAGCGGCAAACAATGCAGGCAGAGTCCCTGTCTCCATTGCTCAGAGGTAATATGCACGAATTTGGTGTATTGGGCTTCTAGTCTATAATAGTAAAAGCATAATATGCAAATTGACCAAACGGCTGAACAGCAGAATGTCTTCGGGACGACCACACTATGACACCCACTGGTGCCAGGCCAGCCAAGGCAGGTGCGATGCGATTGGTCAGGGGTCCGGCCATTGCCCCATGATTGCCCTGCAGAGGGAGGCCCAGGCCACCGGCCAGTGGGTTGTAGTGGGTGGGTGGGGCCTTCCTCTGTGGAGGCGATCCATCATGGAGCCTTGGCTGGGTGGGCAGGGCCTATCTCTTTGAGGTGATCGATTGTGGGGCTTCCGGACTCTGAGAGGGCACAGGCCAGGCTGAAGGACTCCCCTCCTCCTCTAGTGCACAAATTTTGTGCACCGGGCCTCTAGTGTACTATAAAACATAAGCGACTACAAAAATAACCAAGCAAAGTGTCATCAATTTTCTAAAGATTGAAATTTTGCAGACTATGTTATATGACCAAATAAAATGAAGCTAGAAAATTCTAATAAAAAGATTATCTGTCAAAAAATTCTGTACCCCAGCAAGTAAAAAAAAAAACACACATACCACCATATTTCTAAATAACTCATATATTAAAGAAAAAATCCGAGGAAAATTAGAAAGTATATAAAACTGAATGATTACAAATGCACTCTCTTCCAAAACTTATGAGAAGTAGCCAAGGCATTAAAAGAGGAAAATACGTAGCCTTAAAAACTTTTATTAGAAAGGCATCAAAAATGACCCCAATTTTTGTGGCAAAGTAATTATAAAGATGGCATTGCCATGAACTAAAGTGGAGAGAAAATAGTGAAAAGGGTTACAGGGGAAAATGGGGGGTCGGCTCCCGCTGCCGGGACTCCCTAAAAATCCCTTCTGCCAGGTGGAGCTCCTATGACAGGGAAAGGCAGTCTGGCCTAGAGTGACTATCCCCTTTACTCAGAAATATGAAGCAGGAAAATGAGGAGAATGGAATGGTGTCTGGTGTCTGGTGTTTTGTGTCATGGGGACCTGCAAGTCTTGTGAGTTTCTGAAAATAAACCAAAGCACAATGAACTGGAAGAGGAGAGAGCCCTATACACATGCCTCTGATGAACTTACTTCTTATCCTAAAGTAGGGGATACTTTATCTAAAACGAAAACTGGATAGGGGAGCACTATGCAGGTTTATTCACTGTATACCTCAATGTGTTCGTTTTAGTCTACCTTCTTATTTCCCTTATACTAATGCATGTCTTTTTATCAGTAGGAAACTTGGTCCATACAATACAGGATCAATTTGGGAATTTCCTCCTTCATAGAAAAAAAGAAAAAGAAGACTTATATTTGTGGAATGAGGGTTTTGGTGAATTTAAGTTTAGATTAGGAAATTTTAGACATAAAGTCTTTAAAGATAAATAAACAGAAAATGCTGTCATTATCTTTCACAACACATTTAGCAAATCTATTTGCTTTGCTTTGTCTAGTTTGTCTTCCCTGAAAATTGGGTAAACATTTTAGTGTGCCAACTGGTTGTTTGGTAAGCTTGCTAAAGACTTGACAGGCAGCTTGAGGTTTTCTAACTTATGTTATTTGTTCTTGTTTAAGACACGAAAGAGACAAGGCCCGCTACTTTTCCCCTGTAGAAAGGACAAATGTAATAGAAAGAGAACAGTTTCTCAAATAAACTACTTGCACAATAAGATTTCTGAAACACATCAACAAAACACAAACTCTGAGCCATATTTTTGTTGGGGTCCATAAATTTGAAGCTGGACTGGAAATAAAACTTCCTGCTTCCCAAGCCAAGATTTGAAGGAGATTCTTTAAAAAAAAAAAATTCTTTAAATATATATATTTAGAGAGAGAGGAGGGGAGAGGAATAGAGAGATAGAAAGATTGATGAGAGAGAAACATTGATCGGCTGCCTCCTGCTCTCCCCCTACTAGGGATCCAGCCTGCAACTCAGGCATGTGTCCTGACCAGGAAGCCAACCAGTGACATTTTGGTTCATGGGTTGTTGCTCTACCACCGAACCACACTGGCTGAGCAAGAATATTCTTTTAGCTAAACTTCCAGTGGTGACCTTTGTTCCCTGGGCCTGTAAAGGCATAGGACAAAAGCCTTTTCCATGCTCTAGGCCAGGGTAGGGAGTGTCCATATAAGGCCCTCGAAATCATTTGGTCTGGCCCTGCTAAGGCATTAGGGATGAGTTAATTAAATGACCAAATACAGTAGGCTAATTGTTAATAATTTTGTATGGCCTGTGAATGATGTTATAAATATCCAAATGGCCCTTGGCAGATGAATGTTCCTTACCCCTGCTCTAGGCCACCTACTAAGGTAAAGTTGTAGGGTCATCAATTATAAATGAAAAAATAGGATGACTATGATGGAGAGGACAGTTGACCGATGCATCTCCTCTGATTCTCCAGTTCCTTTCGGCCATGTTGCATTGGCTAGGTCATTTCTGGGCCTGTGCACAGAACTGGGGTAATGTGTAAAGAGGAAAGCAGAGATTTTGTCTGATGTAAGTTGGAAAGATCATAAAATTTCTTCAGGATAAAAAAAATGACTAGATTCAGGAAAGGAAGACAGGAAGGAGGAGAAGGAAGAGATTCAACAAGGGCCAGCTTTGAGGGGGGATGTTTTGGGGATTTTGCTCGAGGAGGGAACATGGGCGCTCAATGTTGAGAAATCAGCTGCTTCTCCATCCAAGGGGCCTGCCTGGTACTGTAGCTGTGAAAATGGAAGCAATCAGGATAGGCATCCCTTTCCCTTGAAACTTGAAAGAACATAATTCATACATTATTTATTTTAATCTTAATTATTTCAAAGGTTATTTCCATTTTATTGATGAGGAGACAGAAGTTCAGAAAAATTACATGACCTGACCATGGTCTTGTGAAACCCCAAATACTTGTTTCTAATGGAATACTTGCTTCTAATGAATAATATAGTAAGGTAGAGTTTTGAAGCCTATATTCAAGTAGAATAACATGAGATTTTTAAATATTGTAATTCCCTTTTCTGCCCACATTTCAATGTAACTTTAACGCTTTTTTCTCTCTATCTACCACTCCCACTCTTTTTGTCTCACTGACTTGAATTACATACGGGCTGTTTCAGCCATTTACTATTTGATGCCAATATTTTAAAGACTTGCCTTTATAAACCCAAATCAGGATGTTTTATTTTAACAGAATTTGCAGAGTGAAGTAACCTGGAAATTCTCAATCAGAACTATGCCTGGCTTGAGGTAATTAACGGTGTAACAGCAATATATTTGCAACTTGTGACCTGGAAAACTTAATTCCCCAATTAGGAACTAAGAGCATGATACAGTCTGTAGGGTCCATTTGGTTTAATTTGTCTATTTATAATAATTGAGGGCTTTTTTTCTTTCAAATTCAGGACATTAGAAAACAAAAAATGTACTTGAGAATTCATTGCAATGTGTACAACAAAAAAAATGTCTTATTTATCCTACTATCTCCTCAAGATAAGGCAGATTTTTATCTATCTATCTATCTATCTATCTATCTATCTATCTATCTATCTATCTATCTACTGTCTGTGTGTCTATCACCTATCAATTAATCATCAATCAATCTATCACCTCTCTCTCACCCTCTCTCTCTCTCTCTCTCTCTCTCTCTCTCTCTCTCTCTTTCTAGGACTAAAGGCCAATTCTGAGTTCTGGCCGGGGCCCTCTTTGTATTCCTCTGATTCTCACCTACTCACCGTTGATAGAGAATTTTAGTTTTCCTAACGGTTTTACCTTCATGATTGGTTTAGTATAATGACTTGCCAACTTGCCTCAGTAAATTCTCTGCTGCCAGTAGCACTGGGCTCTGTGTTGCAATCCCTGTGCTGGGCTTGGTGTCTCTCATACTCATTTTGTTCTGAGTTATGTAATCTGAGTACACACATTTTCTGTGGCCTCCTGAGCTCAGAAAGCAAGTCTGAGGCCCTGGGACACAACCATTTTAGTTCAGACTCTCCCGTTGTGTTCTAATCTGACCTCTGTGTCCAGTAAGAGGACTCTCCTCTTATCCTGGAGAGAGGGCCGCTACTCTGTGCCTGAGTTCTGAATGGGGAGGAAATGCCTCCAGGCAGAAGCCTCAGGACAGATAGTCTTGAGGAAGCACAGACATCCTGGTTCGCAGTCATTTTCTGCTCTGTCCCTTTCCACATGTGGTTTAGAGGACTTCAACCATGTTGGGGCTCTTGGCTAGGACTGTGTGCAGCTGGAGAAAGGCTCATACCATATTGTTCTTTAAATCCGTGTCTCTCTTTACACTTCACGATGGCCTCATGGATGAGAAAGAACTGCAGAGGAGCTATCAAAGAGAAAAATGGAAATCAACAGGTGCGCACCAAATTGGACTCTTGACATTTGGCTCTTTCTTGAATTTTCCAAAAAACAGGAATTAAAATGGCATTCTTCCATTCTAGGAGAAGGTCCACAGGCATCATTCCTCAAGGATTTCTGAGAAAGAGAAGTCATTTTGGACTATTTCTTCTGGACCGGTGCCTGGTTTTGGCCCAGTGGAGGTAGGTTCTCTGGCTTCTGGAGACACCTAAGGCGGCCTGGCTTCCACTTTACTGGGGCGGTGCTTCTAAACTCCCCAGCAGGTCTGGCTTCATGGCATGTGGCCTATGCAGTCACTTAGGGGCCCCCATTAGAAGGGCCTCATGCTTGGTTTAACACTATGCTGTCACCATGTTGAAATTATTATTTTTGAACAAAAGGCCCACATTTTCATTTTGCACTGGACTCCACAAATTATATAACCAGTCCTGCTTCCCAGACCATTTGCCTCAGAATCACCTGGTATATGCAAATAAATCAGATTCCTATTATATCAGATACGCTAGGACCCCTGGATCAGCCTTTTAACAAATACCCAATGAATTCTTTCACAAAGTTTGCAAAGCCAGAGAACCACTGGCATAGAAATTCAAGATATCATATTCTTGGGCAGTTTTGCTTGCTGAAGGATTTAAAACAGAATTCCTGGCTGTAATATCAAGTAGGGGAAAAAAGAAGCATCCATAATTTAAAATGTTTTATGTAAAATATATTAGGCAGTTTTGTGTTATCACCAAGATAAATATTTGAAAATATGCCTAAAATATTAATTTAAGAATCCTCATGGTCTTCATTCATTCTGGCATATTTATTTATTTTATTTTTATTCATCTCCCATTAAATCAGAGCAATGCATCCCATAATTGTTAACTAATTAGACCTGCTAAAGGAGGTTAATATTGTTCTGAAAGCAGTTTCAGTTTCCTCCAAATCCCTCAACATCCTGACAAATCAGAAAAGATGGAGTCCCCATACCTCCTGTAGATTTTCGAGAAGTGTTAGTTTAAGCATGTCAAACTCAAAGCTAACACGGGCCAAATAAACAAGGTTTAAGTTTATGTGGGCCACAAAAAAACAAAAGCTTCAATTTTCATAGAAACGTAGGTTTATTTCGATAGAGACATGCTGAATACAAAGGGCTGAAATAAATGAATAATCGTTAACATAAAATAATAGAACATTTTAATAAAAATTAATATTTTTCTTGAACATTAACTTAGCAGACACTGAATAACTGCACAAATTCATAAGTGTAACTCAAATAAACCTATTTTTCTTGTTCTCCGAAAGTGAAATATTTCTGTTGTGCACACCAAACAAGTCAGTCCAAGATTAATGATGTGGCAATCGGCTGCTAAAATATCCGCTGCCAGTATTAGTCACACCAAACAAGTCAGTCCAAGACTAATGACGTGGCAATTGGCTGCTGGAATATTCGCTGCCAATATTAGTGGAGAGAAATGGTGCGCCTGCGTGTAAGACACGTAAGGGAAATGAATGCAACACGATTATAATAATCAGTCATTAGCGAACATTGTAGTTCGTTTTTAATAATTATGTATAACAGGATACTGTAAAAATTAAGTTATGAAATTTTTATTGAAATGTTTCTTACATACCTTTATATTGGCTGGGCCACAAAATTTGTTGTGGGCCGCATGCAGCCTGCGGGCTATGAGTTTGACATGCTTGTGTTAGCTGATAGTCTTATAGGTGAATATATTTAGTTTTTTAAAAAAATATATTTTATTGATTTTTACAGAGAGGAAGGGAGATAGAGAGTTAGAAACATTGATGAGAGAGAAACATTGATCAACTGCCTCCTGCACGCCCCCTGACTGGGGATCGAGCCTGCAACCAAGGTATATGCCCTTGGCCAAAATCAAACCCAGGTCCCTTCATTCTACAGGCTGATGCTCTATCCACTGAACATACCGGTCAGGGCTATATTTACTGGTAGTTTTGATTCTAAACTAATTCCAAGACTAGAAACAGCCTCAGCCTCCCAGATACCTTCATGAACAGATGTTAACCTGACTCTGGAAGCAAGGCCCTGGATCGAGGGACTGGGGACTGTTGCCTTCTTGTGGATCTTTCTGTGGGCCTATGAACTTGAAGATAATTAGTATCAGTTGTGCTAAGATTGTAGTATTAAATACTGAATCTATGCTAACTCATCATAGAGCCATTAGAAGGAAACAGCTTTTTATTAAGGCGTGCAGGAACAATTTTAACCAGCCCTCTATTGATGAAGAAGTCTACCTGCCTGGTCGGCATGGCTCAGTGGTTGATCATTGATCTATGAACCAAGAGGTCATGGTTCGATTCCCGGTCAGGGCACATGACTGGGTTGCAGGCTGTATACCCAGTAGGAGGTGTGCATTAGGCAGCTGATCAATGATTCTCTCTCATCATTGATGTTCCTTTCTTTCTCTCTCCCTCTCCCAAATCAATAAAAATATATTAAAGCCATAGCTGGTTTGGCTCAGTGGATAGAGTGTCAGCCTGTGGACTGAAGGGTTCCGGGTTTGATTCTGGTCAAGACATGCCTGGGTTGCGGACTCAATTCCCAGTAAGGGTTGTGAAGAAGGCAGCTGATCAATGATTCTCTCTCATCATTGGTGTTTCCATTTCTCTCTCCCTCTCCCTTCCTCTCTGAAATCAATAAAAATATATTTTTAAAAATATATATTTTTAAAAAAGAAGTCTATCTGACACCAGAAAGCCCTTGACTTATCTACTGCATCAGTGTCTGGTCTGGGCACGAAGTTTCATTCTTTCTGACCACATTGAGCTCAATCTGTAGATATAGACTGTTTTCCTAACCCATGTTTTTAGAGACTTGATGGTCAATACATTGTTTTGACTGATTTTCTGTGCATTTTAAAAATAATATTTATTATATTTTTTCCCTTATGAAAATAAAAAAATTTCATGGTAGAAAGTTTGGGAAGAAATGTTTATTCTTGGACAAATGTTTTGATGCTATTTGAAATTTCATTTTACTGAATCTATTTTACTTATTAATTAGAGCTATTTATAATATACTAGAGGTCCAGTGCATGAAATTTGTGCATGGGGGAGGGGGGGCACATCCCTCAGCCAGGCCTGCACCCTCTCAGTCCAGGAGCCCTTGGGGGATGTCCAAATGATGGCTTAGGCCCGGCAGTCGGACATCCTTTGTGCTCCCACCACCACCACTGCGCGCTCACCAGCTGTGAGCCTGGCTTCTGCCTGAGTGGCGCTCCCCCTGTGGTAGTGCACTGACCACCGGGGGAAGCTCCTCTGTTGAGTGGGATTGGGCTGAAACTGGCTCTCCAACATCCCCCAAGGGGTCCCAGACCGTGAGAGGGTGAAGGCCAGGCTGAGGGACCCCACTGGTGCACGATTGGAGCCAGGGAGGGACACAGAAGGTTGTCCAGCCGGGGAGGGACCTCGGAGGGTTCCAGGGAATGTTTGGCCCATCTTTCTCAGTCTTGATTGGCTGGACCCCAGCAGCAAACTAATCTACCTATGCTCTATCCACTGAACATACTGGTCAGGGCTATATTTATTGGTAGTTTTGATTCTAAACTAATTCCAAGACTAGAAACAGCCTCAGCCCCCCAGATGCCTTCATAATTATTAGCATATTACACTTTGGTTGGTTGAACGAACGACTGGACAACTGGACACTTAGCATATTGGGCTTTTATTATATAGGATAGGGTGGGACAAAAGTAGGTTTACAATTGTTTGTATGAAAAATAAAACATTAATAAATAATAATACAAGAATAAACAATGTGTTTCATGTACTCACAACCATAGGCCTACTTTTGCCCCATCCTATATAGCTGTTATCTTTGATTCAACTATATGACTAAAAGTTTTTGGAATTTAATTAGCAATACTATTAATTTAGACACTTGCTGTTTTTCCCTCATTGTATGTGTTTAGATTTACTAGGTGTACCGGTTAATAATGTCAGGTTTTGTGATCAAAGAAAACACGATAATTTTAAGAGAAACATCAAAAGTGCTTTATTCAAAGTAATGTCCATCGCTAGCTACACATTTCCCCCATCTTTCAGGTAATTTGTGGATACCGTCCCTATAGAACTTTTCTTGTTTTGAGGCAAACCATTCAAGACCCAGTTTTCCATTTCTTCGTATATTTTGAAGTGCTGCTCAGAAAGTGCGTGTGCCATTGATCGGAGGAAGTGCTGCAGAAAGTACGTGTGCCATCATTCGGAACGTAATCTGAAGGAGCAAGGTCTGGTAAATATGGCAGGTGGGTAAATACTTCCCAGATAAGGTCTTTTAACGTGTCTTTAACTGGTTTTGAGGTGTCTGATGGTGCGTTATCCTGAAGCAAAATTACTTTGCTGTGTCTTCTGGCCCATTCTGGTCATTTTACGATAAAAGTGTGGTTCAAATTGATTATTTGTTGTTGGTAGCAATCAGTATTAATGGTTTCACCTGGCATAGAAGCTCAAAATAGACCACACCTTCCTGATCCCACCAAATGCAGAGCATTGTCTTCTTTCTGAAGCAATTTGGTCTTGTAGTCGATGTTGATGGTTGACCTGGATCAACCCATGATTTTATGCATTTGGGATTCTCAAAATAAATCCACTTTTCATAGCCAGTCACAGTTCGATGTAAAAAAGACTTTCTTTCATGCAGTTGAAGCAACATTTTACTGATGACTTTTTGGTTCCATTTGTCTTTTCATCGATGTGGCACCCATTTCCTTCCTTTAAAATCTTTCCCAGTTTTCCATTTCTTCAGAAAGTACGTGTGCCATCATTCGGAACGTAATCTGAAGGAGCAAGGTCTGGTAAATATGGCAGGTGGGTAAATACTTCCCAGATAAGGTCTTTTAACGTGTCTTTAACTGGTTTTGAGGTGTCTGATGGTGCGTTATTCTGAAGCAAAATTACTTTGCTGTGTCTTCTGGCCCCTTCTGGTC
>NW_006383010.1:1638938-1643122 GCF_000327345.1 Myotis davidii
TTGTAAATGCACCCATTTCCTTCCTTTAAAATCTTTCCCATTAACGTTTACTCTTTCTGCAAGTTGTTTTTGAGTTTGACATGCATCTTCATCCAATAATTCTTGTAATTGTTGGTCATCAAACTTTTTCAGTTGACCTGGATGTTCTTTATCTTTCACATCAAAATCATCACTTTTAAAGCATTGAAACCAGCATTCACAAATATCTTGAGATGGAGCATGTTCACCATAAGCTTCCCGAAGTATATGATAACTTTCAGCAGCACTTTTCTTCAAAATAAAGTAACGGATTAAAACTTCCCACAAGCGCTCTTTTTCTGATACGAAATTCGACATTTTTACGCGTAAAAATATCTATGATGTTAACACCTTCAGAAAATTTGACATATGAAGTTTTGAAGCTTGTTGTCAATACAACAAAATAACATACCTATCAAATCACATATATATCAACATATGTGTAACTCCATCTATTGAAAAAAATCCGCATCATTAACTGGTATACCTAAAAACGAAAACCTTTCAGGATGGAGTTTATTATTATTTTTTAAATAAACTATTTTTAGCCTGAACTTTCTCTTGATGTTGGATAAGTTCTTTAGAGAAGAATGAGAAAATATATATGCAGAAGTCAGGTCCTAAAGACTAAGGGTATAAATGACTTCCCGGGAGCCTCTTCTCTTTCTGTTTCCCTCTTGATTCATCTGCCTCCGAGCTCTGGGAGGGGGTGACCTCTCAGGCTGCTGCTGTAACCAGCCCTGTAATGCCAGCCGCATCGGAACCTTTCCCAGAACGGCATCCGGGCATCTGCTCTGCCAGGAGGAAAGGCCAGAGAAACAAATGGAACTGCACTAATTGCCTTGATTGCTAAAGCGAGTCAAACAACTGGGCCGGGGCCTTAAACAATTCAAACAAACACAACCTCACGAACATCTGGGATGTTCTTTTGGTTTTTGATGTTGTTGCCCAGTTACTTAGTGAACATGGCTTGTGTGCATAGTTATTCATGATTTTGTTGGGCCTTTTCTCTACAAAAGATCTGTCTGGCTATTCAAGAATAAACACAATGTTGTGTATTTTGTAAACAGGTGTTAGTAGGCTATACTTATTGGGTTATAAAAAGGTAAACTCTAGTCAGATCTCAGAGATATTTGTGTATCCAGGTTCATAGTGGTAATATTTATCATAGCCCAGGGGTGGAAGCCACTAAAATGTCCACCAAGGCATGAATGGATAAAGAAGATGTGCTATATGCATACAATCAAATGTTTTCAGCCTTAGAAAGAAGAAAGTCTTGTTACATGTTACAACATGGGTGAACCTTAAGGACTTTTTGCTAAGTGAAATAAACCAGTCACAAAAAGACAGATAATGCAGGATCCCTCTGACATGAGATTGCTAGTCAAATTCAAAGAAAGAGTAGTTGGTGGTTGCCACAGGGTTCAGGGTCGGGGGAGAAAGGGGGAGTTGTTGTTTAGTGGGTACAAGTTTCAGTTTTATAAGATGAAAAAGTTCTAGAGATCGTTGCACAACGATTTGAATGTACTTAACACTACTGAACTCTACACTTAAACATGGTACATTTTTGATGCAATTAAACATATAAAAATTAAAAAGTAAACAGTGTATGATGGCTGATTAGCTCAATTAGAGCAGCCCACTGGTGTGGCTCAGTGGTTGAGTGTTGACCTATGAACCAGGAGGTCACAGTTTGATTCCCAGTCAGGGCACATGCCTGGGTTTCCGGCTTGATCCCCAGTGTGGAGTGTGCAGGAGGCAGCCGATCAATGATTCTCTCTCATCATTGATGTTTCTGTCTCTTTCTCCCTCTCTCTCTGAAATCAATAAAAATATATTAAGAAACAAAACAAAAACAAACAACAACAAAGAATTAGTTAGAGCAGACAACAGGTTTAAGCCTAATCTTAAACTTAATTTTAATCCAAAACTGAATAATAATTTTCTTTCTTTGAACCAGTAAGCTCTCCCTCTGTTGTGTGTTCTGGTACTACATGAGTTAGCTTGGCCAGCTGTTTTCTGAATATTTGCCCAGTGTTTGAGGGCATTGCCACCAGGCAGAAAGTTTAAACGGTGTGCCTCTCCAAAAGCTTTAGAAACATAAAGGAGGGCACACTTTACAGTTGGTTTTAATAAAACAAACCCAATGCACAATGCCTTGATCTTCTTAAATGTAAAGGCTGGGAAGAGAAAACACTGGGATAAACTGCCATCCCCTTTTCATTTTTGCTTTCAAGTTTTTAAAATTATTGTTTTGACATTAAATAAAGTATCTTACATTTATAAATATATATTTTTTAATTGATTTTTTACAGAGAGGAAGGGAGAGGGATAGAGAGTTAGAAACATCGATGAGAGAGAAACATCAATCAGCTGCCTTCGGCACACCCCCCACTGGGCATGTGCCCGCAACCGAGGTACATGCCCTTGACCAGAATTGAGGCCGGGACCCTTGAGTCGCAGGCAGATGCTCTATCCACCACTGAGCCAAACTGGTCAGGGCGTATCTTACATTTATAAATAATGAAGGCTAGGGAGTAAAAAGGGAATTTTAATTGAAATTAATTATTTTGTGGAAACTCTGCATTAGTATTTAATAGGTAAAGTTCATGAACAGATTGTGCATTTTACAATTCCAAATGTATTTCCTATTATCAGGCACTGCGCTAGAATTGGGAGATTATATGTGTAGGCTTTCTGTTCACCAACTTAGTACAATTCTTGTAAACACTAGGAAGAGGCCCTGGGTTAACTGTTTAAGAATTTTTGCCAATGACTAATCCTTGATGGCTGTAAAATGACGCCTGATGTAGTCCAGTTACAGGAGTGCTTTGGAGGGTGGCCCCAAATTCCAGATGATATATCTGACAGCGAGCCTTACTGGGCACAGCTGATTATTCTGTACCAGCACCAACCTGATTGACTGATCTTTTGTCATTCTCAGTAGCGATTTGTCCTTTATAGGAATGAAACAGATTAGAACAAAATATATATTGAGCAAATTTATTACTTTGGGAAATGTCCAGCCCAATCTTTGTGGGCGATATAAATTTACAGTGCACTGCATTTGCATTCTCAGTGAATGATTGGGAGACTTTCACTAATGTTCTCGCTCAGATTTAGGTCATTGCTTTTGGCTTAGAAATGTGACTCCATAGGAATTCAACTATTTACCATACAGGAAATGAAGGTTTTTTGTTTTGTTTTTTAATCTTACTCATGTAGCATATTTTATTTCAATTACTTCAATTATATATCACCAATCTGTAATCGAAGCTAAGCGACTGCTGTGTCTAAATCATTGTGTCATTTATTTTGACTCTTCCCTTGTAGATAATAAAAAATGCAATTAAAGGGGAATTAAAAAAATGTCAGGATAATAGAAAAAGATTACAAGTGAAAGTTTATTAGGACATAGCCCTCTTTAAGGATTTGGCAATACTGTGGTTACATTGGATTTCTTCATGTAAAAACTAAATTTACACAGTTTTCCTCTTCAAATAGTCTTGGGCCTGTCTCGCAACACTAGTATTAGAAAGGAATTCCACCGTCTTGGAAAAATTTAGAATTTATAGTAAATGTAAATATAAGGTAAATCTATTGGGACAATAGTTTTTATGGCTGTTGCAATTTGCCAGATAGAAAGCATGTTGCTGATTGTATAGAATATCCTTATGGTGCTAGTGCCATTTATTGGCAGAAAACAACAAAATTAAGGAAAAAAAGTTAGGGGAGTGAAAAATGTAGTTTTTAAGTCTCTCATTTTGACAAACGTTTTTGTGAAATTATTGGTTTTTCTAGTAGGCTATTTACCAATAAGCAAACGAGCCCATCCTTAAATATGTAAGCTATCTCAGACCTTTAACATTCTTTCCCAGGCATATGGGCTTCCCCATGGCCCTCAGCACGTGATTTTACCTCCTAAACCACAGAAGTCTATCAGGAGGCAATTTCCTTAGCTTCCTATTTCTTTCTTCCTTGTTTTTAAAAAAATATATCTTTATTGATTTCAGAGAAGGGAGAGGGAGAGAGAGATAGAAGCATCAGTGATAAGAGAGAATTACTGCTTAGCTGCCTCCTGTATGTCTCACACTGGGGATCGAGCCTGCAACCTGGGCATGTGCCCTGACTAGGAATCTAACCATGACTTACTGGTTCACAGGTGT
>NW_006383010.1:1643205-1649419 GCF_000327345.1 Myotis davidii
TCTAGGTTACTGTTTAATTCATTAATAGCTGAAATGCACCCCAGAAGACACTTGTCTCCAGGACCTCTTCATCTCTTTTTTGTACCTGAATTCACTGCAATTCACTCCTATCACTTAATTAAAATTTCTCTTTCCATATCACCCAGAGTCCTGGATGCTAAATGCGACACTTTCCCATCTTTTTCTTACAGCATCTCTCCTCAGTGTTCAGGATTACTGTACATATTGTCTATGGAACGTTTTTGCCTTCATTATACTAACTTTCATGGTTTTTTGGATATCGTTTCACTTCCTGCTTCCTTTGCCTTTCCTTAAGCCTTGGTACTCCCTAGCAGACAATGCTCAGGCCTTTCCACTCCTTGATCCACATACTTTCTATGAAAGGCCTTTTTACTTTGCTGGCTTGAGTTATGACCTACATGCTGATAAACCCCAGGCCCACATTGCAACCCAGATTTCTCTCCTGAACTCTGCCCTGGACTGTGTCGCAGGCACCTCAAAGGAACTTGGTTAAACTGTTATCTCTTCTGAATCTGGTTTTCTTCTGTGTGCTTTCTTGTTCAATGGACCAGCAGATAGCCTTATCCAAGATAAACTTTGTACACGGTCTAGGTTTCAACTTTTTCCTTCATATCATGTCTAAATAGTGGCAGAGTTTTATCAATTTTATATCTTTAATATCTTCAGAATTCTTTCTCTTCACTTGTCACTGGCTTGTTCACTTGACCATTGTTATCTTTAAATAATAGTCACCATACTACTCTTTCTAAATCCAGCCCTGATCTAATAAAATACATTCTTCACCTTAAAATATAGTAATTTTTTTAGACACATGAATCAGGTCATATCATTCTCAGTTTAACATCTTTAATGTCTTCAAAAATAAAGACGGTCTTTAATTTGGCCCCGTTCTGACTCTCTACACTTGTCTCTGACTACTCTCTGTCGTTTATTTCTTTCTGTCTTCACTCAAATCATAACAAATCTCCCTCTGCTGGGAGGGCCAAGTCTTCTTCTGTCTATGTATCTTTGCAAATCCTGTTACTGCTGTTTGGTGCATCTTTCCTATCCCTTTCATACCCATGTATCCTTCAGAAATCAGCTCCTCAAAAGAAATTTCTCAGTGGTTCAGTTGTCTGTCCTGAGAGCTCATTTAAAATCCTGTGCTTAGCTCCCAGAACTTTTTCATTTATATTGAAATTATTTTCCTCTTCTAACTCCCGGAGGTCAGGGGACCTTTATCTCTGATTTCTCAGTATCTGGAAACACAGTAACTGATAGAGAGTTGGTGCTCAATAAATAGAAAAAGAATGGATGAAAATGGAAAGAGAATTAAGTGTTTTCTTGGAGCCAAATAACTCTGAGAATATATTCTAGCTTACACTGAAATTTGAGAGAACCACTCAATTTCATTATCTAGAAAATAGAATAAATCGTGATGATGATTTCTCATTTTCTTTCTGAAAGGTTTTGACAATAGAATTTCCTAAGTATAGCATTTTATGTCCAAGATATACTTTAGAAATTAAGGCTGTGTCTACTAGCCACACATATTTCAAATAAATATATGTGTGTCAACACCATTAAATATAAAGATGCAAGATCCGGTGATAATAACATATGTAGCAATCTTGCTTATTAATGCGTTTTCAGTGGTATAATGTACATAAAAGTTGATTCATTGTAATGCACCTTTTTCTAAGATATTCTTTCAGAAAAATTAGTATTTCCCAGGCTTTATGGTAATCTACAATATTTTTCAAATATTACTGTCATATGAGTTCGCTATTAACAAAGAACAAACTAAGCATCTTTGTAGCTAAATAGTTTTAAAAACCAAAGGAAGAACATACTCTCTTAGTATATATTTCCTGAAATTCTTTACTAAGTTTATCAACCACAATTGAGCTTCAATTGCCATTTTAATATTGTCTCTACCTTGGGAAATGTAAGGGTTGAAAAGTAAGCCAATTCCGTCACCCACATGTTTTGTCTACTTAATCTTAGACAATGGGTTTAACTTTTGCCTCTCTTACCTGGAATTGTGAATAAATCAACCAATAATTTAATTTTGATCTCCTTCAATTGTTAGGGGTCTAGAAACATATTTCTGGGTGCTGCACTTGTATTCACTCATATGTCTGTTCTTTAGACATTATTAGACTTCTGTGGAATGGCAAAAAACTTATAATTCAAAGTAAATTTGAAAGACAGATAAACTGATATATTAATGATGCTTTAATCTAAAAAAATTCAAAAGTAAATAGTAACAAAATATAAATAGCAACCAAAACAGCACCAATCCTTCTAAAATCCATCCCCCAGCTATTCCTCTTGCTCCTGAGAATTTTCATCTGTAACCTTGTCCTACCTGATCATGCAGGAGTCTAGCCTTCTATCAATTCCCTTTCATCAAGAATTGTGTGCATGTGTATGCCGTATAGAAAACAATACAAAACATAATAATACAAGAATGAACTCTGTGTTTTGTGTGTTCACAGTGTAAACTTAATTTCCCCCTACTCTTGTATGGAAGAGTGAGAAACCTCATTCTCACTTTCACAGGTCCTCCCACCTCTGTTTTCCCGCCTCCATCCACTGCACTTCCAAGATTTATCTTCTGTAGCCAGTTTGGAAAGACATCCTCTATTTGGATGTACTGCTGTTTTAGAAAGTTGCCTAAGTACCACTAAGTCACAAGTACCACTGCCTTGTGACGCAATGTTTAAAAGGGATTTTAGGGCAACCAGCTGTGAAACCACTGGAGAGGGGTCTAGAAACAACCCATCTTGCCTGTTGTCCCTGTTTTATGAGTTGTAATCCAAAATGCAAGCCTCTCCATCTGGAGAGGGTTAGAAACAATCCATCTTGCCCGTTGTCCCTGTTTTATGAGTTGTAATCCAAAATGCAAGCCTCTCCATCTACCAATAAATTCTTGAACAGAGATATCTACATCTTACTTGGAAGTTGGGCTATACAGTTAGAGTTCGAGGCAAAAGCAGAATTACTCTGGAAAATCTTTTAAATTATTCATACAAAATTGTTTACATGGCTTTGAGGGTATAGTTCTACAGCAATTCTTTGAGAACCACTGAGGAAGACTAAAGGAAGGAGCAGAGGGAAAGAAGATAGGCAGGTGTGCCTGACTTATCTCCTTTAAGGTCATCTTTACATCGCCAGTGGTAAACAGGGCGGAGGATTCTGAAATATTCCAGCCTATCTATACAGTTATCCACTCTGTATTAAGACTGTAAAGACTTAATAACTTTACAATCTTAAAATGGTTTGATTTTTGGTGGTGAGGATTAAAAGAGACAATAAACATGCGTGTACCTAGCTCAGGCTTTGGCGTATAGTAAATGCTCAAAAAAATGTTTGCTGGATTCAAGGCTAAATCTTGCTTGGTCACATTATCATTTACACTGTTCTTTGAAAATAGGCCGCCTGTTTCCTGTTTTTCCAAGTTGCTTTTCCTCTTTGGACGGCTGTCATTTTTATGGGCATTGCTCTCATTACCCATGTGACCAAAGTGAGGAGTCATAGCTTCCTCAAGGGGTAGCCTGTCAGGGGTGTGTGTGTGTGTGTGTGTGTGTGTGAGTGAGATGAGGTTCTACTGGACTCCCAGCCCCACCCACACTCCCCTGTACATTTCTCTTCCAGCCAAACATCCTCCATTACCTTCACTTTTGCTCCTTGCTCTAAAATTCCTCTTTCTTGGGTAGCAAACTCTCCAACATTCGTAGCCTTTTCCTCTGACTCCTTTCTCTTGTTCCTTGTCTTGCCTGACAGGTAGCAGGATATTTTTATTTCATCTGTTTGTTTGTGTCATGTTCCATGTTCTTCAAGGCCAGGAGTGGGCGGGTGTCCTTGCTTCCCAATGTGGCCTTCAGAGCACTATTCCTTCTCACTAAAGCTCTTCCCCTTTGAGGCTAATCCTTTTCTCCTCATCTAACAATATCAGTTAACATTTATTGAACACTTCTACCGAGCCCGGCAGTATGCTAATCACTTTGCACAGATTGTTTCACTGAACACACACAATAACTCTATAAGATAGAAACTGTCATTACCATATCATTATTAGCTTTACAGAGGCTAAGAAACATGTTCACATCTGTATACATGGATATGAGTGTCAAAATACCCATTGTGAGGTATAAAAACATGTAAAATGCTCAGCTTATACCATATAAGTGTTTGCTGTTATTTTTGTTGTCCCAGGGTGCCTTGCGTGAAGTGGAAGAGCTAGGATCAAACCCTGGCAGTCTGACTCTAGAGCACACATTCTTAATCATTATGCATGGCCAGGTGACATTCTACTGACCACCCTTCATTCAGTAATAGCCTTGGCTCACAGCTTTTGAAGCCAATTCCACTTCAGTTCTCTAGGCTTTTCCACAGTATATGCGGTCATTCTCTATAGTGCATAGTCATTCTCCACTTACTCTTGTTTCCTTTGTCCCCCCTGCTAAAACGCCCTCTACCTTCTTCACATGACCCCTGCCACCCACTGCACAACACACCCTGCATCCTTCACTACCTTGAAGGCACTCACTCCAAATTCCCTTATTCACTTCTCTGCCTCTCACATTCAACTAGAGAACTTTAATGCTGGTCGAGTCCAGCTATCTACCTTCTCTGTGCCTACATCTGAACAGTTGTGGATGGTTGGAGAAAAATCAATAACCAAGCTGCTTGATTTTTTTTCATTAGATAAATTAATCATCATATGTAAGTGTCTTAAGTAGGTACTTGGCACCATACTACAGAATAGCGTTTCCCTAGAAAACTTAACCACTCTCAAGATAATTATTTTATACTTTCTTCCCTCACCTCCCGTCTTGTACACCTTCCCTTAGCACCCACTCTCACTGATGACCTTGTATTTTGTGTCATTTAAGAGCATAGAGGGTCCTGCCATTGTGGCCCAGTGGTTGAGTATCAAACCATGCACTGAGAGGTCAATGCCTGGGTAGAGGTTGATTCCTGGGTTGTGGGCTTAATCTCCAGTGCAGGGGCATGCAGGAGTCTCTCATTAACGTTTCTGTCTCTCTCTCCCGCTCCCCCCCGCTCAAGTCAATAAAAACATATTTTAAAAAAGAAAGTAGATGTAATGAGATGGAAAACCCTTCAACGTCCCAGTCTCAGACCTATGAGACCAGCCCTGCCATTCGTCTCTTCCTTTCCTCTCTTCCTGTTAATGCAGATGAAGTGTCGCTTTTCTTGTCCAAAGCCAGCCTCTACCTGTGTTCTGGATCTGATTCTCTGCTGGGTTTGTAAGCACTTTCCTTCTTCTCTTTTCTGGACATCTGACTCTCCTTCTCAGCAATGTTTCAAGATGAAACTCTCCTTCGGGTGCTCATATCCGTTCATTTCTAGGAAGCTTAGCTCTCAATTGGACCGCTATCTGCAATCTCTGCCTCCACTTCCTCACCCCACATTGACTGTATCCTCACCTCATGGTCCTACTCCTACTTGGCATCTAAACTACTTCTCTAATGAAACTGCTTTTGTAGGGTCAGTGAATTCTGTTCGGTCAAATGCAATGGATGCTCTCTTATCTCAGTTGATTCACTCCCAGGATGACTCCCTTTGTCATTCAGATGGCATCTCTTAGAGAGACCTTCTCTGATGACTTCAGCTGAAATAGTCCCTCCCTTCTCCTCATAATGGAGCCATTACATCACTCTGCTTTATTTTCCTCCTGACACTTATCTGAATTTATCTGGTGCATTTATTTGTTCATTTGTTGACTATGTATCTTCTGCCCCCACCTAGAACAGTGCCTGGCACATCACAGATACTCAATAGGATTTCTTGAGTGACAGACACAATGCTATATTTAGAATCTTCTCTCTCCTCCAACAACAAAGCTTTTGTTAACTGGATGAAGTTTGTCAGTCTGACTCTGTCTCATGTTAGTATAGCTATTCAGTCTCTTGGTCAAGGAGACTTCCTGGTGGACTGCCCTCATTCTTGGAAAGGTCTGCGTCCCACAGAAGACCAGCCTCATTTTGGGTATATGCTTCCTATTGCTCTTCTCCCCCTTGTTTTCCCCGCCCATCCGTGCCATTCTGGCTACACATTTCTAGTCTTTTCTTTTTCAATATGTTTTAAAATCTCAGTTTTAAAATCTCTTTCTTAAACACTAATTACAGGTTACTGTGTTGGTGGTGATTGGTGGCATCTCTGAGCCAGGTTGGGAATGGCTCAA
>NW_006383010.1:1654013-1681482 GCF_000327345.1 Myotis davidii
CTTGTGCTCTTCTCCCCCTTGTTTTCCCCGCCCATCCGTGCCATTCTGGCTACACATTTCTAGTCTTTTCTTTTTCAATATGTTTTAAAATCTCAGTTTTAAAATCTCTTTCTTAAACACTAATTACTGGTTGCTGTGTTGGTGGTGATTGGTGGCATCCCTGAGCCAGGTTGGGAATGGCTCAATCTTACACTTGCTCTATAGGCCTGGAACATTTCCCTGTTTGGGGCCAGCTGGCTACGTTTAGATCATGTCTCCAGTTTTCTGAAATCTTAAGTGTCTTGGTCACAGTTATTTGCAGACTTGACTTTTGTCATCTAACTACTAAACAATTGTGGTCACCCAGCGAAGCTTACTGATAGTGAAAAGGAGGATAAATGTTCCTACTAGAATCTCAACCTTTACTAGTACGTTTTTCTAGGGTGGGTTCGTCTAGTCTAGTCTGACAGGACCGATTAGCAACAGTGCCAAAAAGAATATCCAAATTTAAAAAATCACCACTGCCAGCCAGTCGTTATTCTCCATTCTCCTGTTAAACAAACATGGAAACAAAGCAAAGCCCACAAAGGTCTTGTTGGGAAACATTTTGAATTCTAATTTTATTGCATGTTTTCCTTAAGTGCTCATAAATTCCTTTAAATCCCAATTTAATGATAATAAAAATATTGCCGTATACACATAGGCATACACATCTGTTAGAGACCTGAACTCAGGATGGGTGTATGTTAGAAACCTAACACTCAGAAAGACCCAGAGGGGTAGGCAAATGCCACTTGCTGTGCAATTTCAGCCCCCACGCTGACCATGCCCAAAAGAGGCACCACGTGTTGGGAGATCATTTAACTTACCACCCAGACTTGGGTACTATTAATTATGCTGGGATAACATGAGTAAACTTGGCTGTCCTGAGAAAATGGGCACGTAGAGTCATTCCAACCTTAAGTTCTGATGATAACTGTGGACCAGTCCAGTCTCCTGCAAACCAAACAGAAGCTCTGGCCCCTGCAGCTGTAACTCATCACTGCCCTTGGCCCCCAAGCTTAAAGGTGTACAGAAGGCATCATTAGTCATGAACTAGGGACTTATTTCATTGTCACAAGGGCATTTTGCTAATCACACAAGTTTTTGATAACACAGACCATATCCTTTATGGTGTTTTCTACCCCACCTCTCTCCCAAAATAAAGCAGACCCTCAATAAATTACTTTAAGAGGGAACTGAGAGGCGTGAGTGACCTAACTTCCCTTTTCCGGCTCAACCACCGTTTAACTCAACCATAGTCTGCTATGGCAAGTAGAATCAAGTCCTTTGTAGAGAGCATGTTACTAAGAGAGGTGTGAGTGAACTAACTTCCCTTTTCCAGCTCAACCACTGTTTAATTCAACCATAGTCTGCTATGGCAAATAGAATCAAGTCCTTTGTAGAGAGCATGTTACTAGTAATGCAGTTTCTAGCAGAAGAAAAATATAAATGTGTGTGTGTGTTAGGCATGGGGTGGGTGGGTGGAAAAACAGAATAAGAAAGAGCTGAGGTTGGAATTAGAGCTAAATTTTTCTTCATTCCTCCTTAAACTGTGCAAATATGTGCATGTACATATATATGTATATATACATACTTATATAAAATATGTAACAAATATGGTTTCTTAGAAGGTTATTAGATAGATGCCAAAAAATAAACCAATAATTAATCTGATAATGCTTATATTCCAGTAAGATTCTGGAAAGGCCAGGATGCAGAAGGCTTTGCCTCCTTCACGGTGAGCAGGTCCTGGTTCTTCTCTTTTAACTGAGGCCCCAAGGCTGGCCCTCAGGCGGGGCACCAGTACTGTCCTTCTGACTGGCTTTAAGCTGTAAGCAAGCAGTCAACCATGAGAAAAACTATGAATTCTGAGAATATGAGGCACGTCTGCAAGTAAAGGAACTCTTTTCCTTGCTGGCTCATGGACTTTACCTGCTCATTTCACATTCGCCTTATGAAGTCCTGGATCCCATCGATGGGTTTGCCTTGGAAAGTTATAAACTCTCCCTTTCCTTTTATTGGCAGCCTCCTGCTGAGCTGGGTTTGAGTCTCTCCAGTGAGAGCAAATTTGTTACCTCCCCTGGGGCAGCTGTGACTGTTAGAAGGTGTCTTCCTTTAATTAAACCGGATTCTGTCATCCCAGCTGAACAACTGTTCTTGTTTGCCCAGCAATGTCTTGGATTTAAGAAAATATTCTGCATTCTGGGGTATCCTCATCCCCCATAAACCAGGACAGTTGGCCACTCTGTCTTTTATTTTCATGTCTTGGCTCTATTCTCTAGCCTGCGCTATGCAAAGAAGTGCTATGTTTTTTTCTTCCAAACAGCATCTCTTTGACACACTTAAGGTACATTTCTCTCGCTCCAAAAATTCTTAGCTGATATAGTTTTAGATGATTTTCCACTTGTGCTGCTCACACTGTGCTGCCCTTTGTTGGGGGAGGAGCTTTCCTTTCCTATCCGTATGTTTCCACACAGGAGAGGACTATTCCTGCTCTGTCGGGGAGAGGGTGGGTGTGAACACTTCTGTTGGTTCTCTACCAATTTTTCTCTTAATCCTTACTGGTCCTTCAGAATCAAATCAGGGGTCACATTCTCTAGAAATCTCTCCTAATCTCATCTTCCTCCATTATCAGTCAGGCTCATTTTTGATGTTCCCATTGGAATCTAAATGAAAACTCATGGGTGAATGAATGACCATTTCAACTCTCCACCATCTTTAGATGGCTCTAAAGATCTTTGGGTGGGACATATAATTTTTTATAGAAAGCCCCTCTACATTCTTTTATAAAAACAAATGAGCTACCAATGTCTCAAAGCTCTCTACTATACATAGAATCTGTAGATATAATATATCCTGGAATATGTTCAAAGGAGGAGCTGCCAATTGCCTGCCAGTCATAGAGAGTTTTTAGTAGTTTGCTCAAGAAACATCTGGTTTGGCAAAAGAGCTTCCCACTGAAACTGCCAAGGTCCTAAGTATCCGCAGGAATGATTTGTTAGATGGAATTATTAAATGTAAACGAATTGAACCAGGGAATAGCTGTCAAAAATAATGATTTTAACTTTCAGAATTATTGATCATAACCTATTCTCTTTAACAATCATTAGACAGCTAAACCAATTAATTGTCTACTGCTGCTGTTAGTTCATGACAATAAAACTATGTCACCAATGTATGGGAGGGAGAGTTTTCTTTCGCTAGCTGGAGAATCTGTTTTCAAATCATCCTAAGGGAATTTTATTTCATGATAATATGTTTTTTAAAGTTTAAATTATGGTTTGAGCTGCTAGGAAGCTTTCTACAGACCCCAAGTCTGATGGTGGTGCTGGTGAGAAGGTTCTGTGTGAGCATTGCCAGCTTGGGGACATTGGCTTAACCTACAATTGCTTCTGGCCTGCAGAGTTAAAAGACAATAACAGTAAAATATCTTTCTTTTCGTACCCAAATGACTTCTTGTGTGTGAATGATACCATGTTGTGTTTTTCTCTTGACAAATGTTTTCACAAGATGATTAGAGAGGGAAGGCTAAAGAGTATAAGCTCTGCTCGTGCTCTCTTAGCTTAAACATTAGAACTGAATAATCATCAGAGTTATATGGAGTGTCTAACAACAAATGTGGCTGCAGTTCTGGATTAGTAAAGATATGTGTATTTTTACAAACAAGATAAATACGATTTCACACTCAGCCAGACAATATGACCCCTAGACTTAATAAAGTCCAAAACATAAGTTTTCAAGAATTGGAACCCATCAGTGAGAATGAAGAAATCTATATATCAATATTAAACATTGGTAATAAGAAAGAGAAAAGTAAGTCTCCTGGTGCAAGGTGGGATCTGGACTTCAGTTAGCTTTATCAGATGCACAGCCACAGATGTATTTGTCCCCAATTACACCTAAATGTTTAACATTTAATTAAATTAATAAACGCCCCCAAAGGTATCAAAGAATCATTTATTTATGAAAAGTATTATTAAAGAATATTTAATGAAAAAATAAAATATGTAAGTGAAAAAACTTAAAAGCATGTGTAGTATGACCTTAAATTTAAAACAATGTACAGGTATGCCTATAAAACATTGAAGAATTTTTCACAAGGATATTGGATTTGTTTTTTTATTTTGAAGAGTTAAAATGTGGGGAAATGACCCAAATCATTTGACCATCTTTCAAAATCTACCCTAAGAGGTAGGGTGGGCAGATCCAAGCAAACCTGTGCCGTAGACCACCAAGATGAGTGTATAAACAAACATTCTGAGAGTCTTCTTTCCTTTGTGGTATCAGTTTCTGGTTTGGGCTATTTTTAATGAGGAGTTTTCTATAGGAGTTGACACAGCTGATCCTAGAAGAACGGCCTGAGGGAGACCGCCCCCCTCCTACACTGGTCCTGGCGGAGCATGGTACCCTGTGGATAATCAGCCCGCACAGAGCAGTTCTCAACTGTACTGCGATTGTTATCTGTATGCTCACTGTCCAGCTGGGGTCATTCTTTCTCGATGGGTATATGTCTGGGGAAGCACAGGGCTCTGGCCCCTGCATGGAAGGCCCCATGCAGACACGTGTGCCCTTCCCACGGACCTAAGGGCATTGGGATTGGTTTGGGAAGATGAAGTCATTTTGTATCCTTGTTGCCATCTCTGTCCACTAGGGACTGTGGGCACGAGGAGGGAAGGGTACCCTCCCCCACCCCCCAAGCCTCTCCGAGCAAGTGTGTTTGTAGGTGAGCTCATGGGTATGAAGAGGATGCAGGTGGTTTGGTCTATGGGGTCAGAGGACTTGAGCAGTGTGGGTGGACATGGCCCACTGTGAACCTATTTAAAAGGGGACCGAGCCCTGGCCAGTTTTGCTCAATGGGTAGAGCGCTAGCCTGCAGACTAAAGGGTCCTGGGTTTGATTCTGGTCAAGGGCACATACCTTGGTTGCAAGCTCCTCTTCGGCCCAGACCCAGGTTGGGCTTGTGCAGGAGGCAACCAATTGATGTGTTTCTCTCACATCAATGTTTCTCTCTGTCTTTCCCTCTCCCTAAAAATCAGTGGAAAAATATCCTTGGGTGAGGATTAATAAAAAACAACAACAAAACAACAACAACAAAAAGAACACAAAAAAACTAGAGATAAAGACTTTGTTTGTCTGTTTGTTTCTGAAGGTTGGGGCAGATGTTGGGCTCATTTGAGCGTTTTTTCTTTTTGCTCCCAGAAATCAGGCAGCCTGGGGAACAGAGCTGGCTCAGGGCTGAGTCCTGGGAGTCCTGAGTGAAGGAGTGAGGCTGAGTGTGTGTGTGTGTGTGTGTGTGTGTGTGTGAGAGAGAGAGAGAGAGAGAGTCCAGCTTCCAGCTTCTATTCTGAGAATCCCTTGCTAACTGGCCTTAAGCAGGAAATCCACCAGGGACTGCAGCCCAGTGTCCTTTCAGATACTCACGAGGAGAAAAACTTGTGAAGAACACAGCAGCCGGCAGAGTTCCTTGGCTCTGTGATTGATCAGACCTGGCTGAAAGCCTCCCTTCTGTACAGTATTTACGGCACTTTAGGCTGCGGCCTTGAAGCTTCGCCTCATGTCAGCTATCCATAGAGGAGCTGATTTTTATAAGAACAACAAAAAATGTCTTCTTGAGCTTAGGGTTTCCTTTTTGTTCTTTAAGATTTCTTGAAAAGACTTAAGAAGGTTAAACAGTTGCAAAATGACCAAACGCTGAGAGGCACAATACTGTTTAGAGTAAATAAAAGAGTTTTTATGAAAACACCATGATGCATGTACAGTGGTTTCTGCATGAATCAAATTGTATGCTTTCAACACATAATAAATACTCTTAGGGGGGATGATGGCCGGGCTCCCATCTGTATCCCGAGTGGACTAGTACCAGCCTGTCAGAGATAATGACTAAATCGAAAGAAATGACACCAGCCCAGTAGTGCAAAGAATCCATATTAAAATACCAGCACAAACTCGAGTTT
Organism: Myotis davidii; assembly: GCF_000327345.1. NCBI lineage: Eukaryota > Metazoa > Chordata > Mammalia > Chiroptera > Vespertilionidae > Myotis > Myotis davidii. The sequence continues at coordinate 1,659,989 of NW_006383010.1, forward strand.
GGGAATTATTTATAACCTTGAAATTCAAAAGGAATTGCCAGGGTGCACATATGAGCACATACCGATGATTTATCTCGGCATCTAATGAAATCTTGGCTTTTCTCAAGTTTAGGAAAACAGTAATTCTTTGGTGGCATTGTGTATCTCTGTTAGGAAGATTATGAAGCTTTGCCTGGTTTTGGAAATAGTCCGAATAAACAGTATGAATTAAAAAAAAAAGAACAATTCATAAATGAAGACCCTCTGGTTCCCTTTCTCTTTTTCTTAGCAGATTTTTTTGAAAGTAACTATTTCAGAAAGGAAAACGGGTATCGTTTGTTGATAGAGTGTATTTCTGATGAATCTTTCTTTCTGAGTTTACAGTTCCTACGGGAAGAAATGCAGAATTCTTTCAGCTACTGAAAAGCACTGGAGTGTGATGGCAGAGCTTCAATAATGCCCTGTTTTTAGTCAGGGAGGAGGTTCCCTATGTCCCTTGTGTTCCACGGCAAGAACCAATGTCCAGAGACTCCCATGATATTGGGCTGTCTTTCTCTAAATGTTTTTGTTGTACTGTCAGTGGTGTGAAGGGGAAAAAAACACACCCCTGTAACTCATAAAAATCACATTTCTCCATTTCATTTCAAGTACAAGTTTTGTTCCAGAGACACATTTAAAGTGGAGAATAGGACAAAATATGTTTTATGTTCCCATTCATCTTTAAAATAGCTTCACAACACTGTGAACTTGAGACCGGACAATTACTTGGCACATAACCCAGGCAGACACCAACCTTGACAGAATTAAAGGGAACCTTCCTCCAAGGGTGAGGTGCTCTTGAACGACTCACCAGAAGCTTTGGGCACAAATGCATTATCTTTCTACACCTCGTGCACGCCAGCCTTCTCGCCTGCCCGTTCTCATGTGTTATAAATGGTTTTGTTTGTTTCCTGTTTCCTATTTTATTTCCACATTACCCCTTCCCTGGGACTCACATCAGTTAGGCAGATATGGGAATGTTCCACATATGTGTATTTCAGGTCCCTTCAGAGCATTTTTTCTTTTCTTCTTTTTTTTTAGAGGATGCTTATTTGACATTAACAATAACCTACATAATTCTTCAAATGTCATAAACCCTATAGAAAAAGAGCTCTTATTTAGCTCACTTTTCTGCTCTTGATGAACAAAACACATTCTCTGAGCATGAATTACTGACATGAAGAACAGCATTTATTTCAGCCCAGGGCCGGGCCTTATTTTATGCTCCGGTAAATAGAATTAATGGCTTGGGGAGACTGTTAGTTGATATTGTGAATCTTTAAGGGACCAGGTAGAAACATCCTTCTCAACACACACACACACACACGCACACACACATGTACACACACGCACGCACACACTCCACATGCTCACATTATGATGTCAGCATGTAAAGAACTGGGAGTCTGATTTTATTTTTTTTATTGGTCATTAATTAATTAATTAATTATTTTTTTTATTGCTCAAAGTATTACAAAGGGTATTACATATGTGTCCATTTTTTCCACCGCCCTAGACATACAGAGAAAAAAATGGGATATATCAGAGTTTGATACCTTCCTGTGCACTGCTATGTACAATGAGCATAACCCTAACCAAAAAACCATCAGACTGACAGAAAATTATGTCATTGCTGGAAGCAGAATCATAGACTAACCAAGTCAAACTTAAACAGCTTGAGTTTTTCTGGCCTCCTCCTATTAGCAGCAGTCAGAAGAGAGTATACTTATTTTGCATTAACACAATACAAACTGTCTAGCTCTTCAGTGAAGACTAGCTCATTTAAGATGAAACACTCTATCACAAGGAAGCTTCATCATCAGATACCATACTTTGCGGCACAGCTGCACACAGGAGACAGACTCTTTCTGGCCCCATTTCATATTGCAAGATGAGTAGGAAAAACTTTGTGATTCCAGTTGTATAAAGTACATCCCCTTGAGACTGTCTCCTTGCATTACTAGAGTGTATTCTCTCGGATGATTAGTGACTTTGAGCATGTTTTCATATGTTTCTTGGCTTTCTGAATGTCCTCTTTTGAAAGGTGTCTATTTAGGTCCTTTGCCCATTTTTGATTGGATTGTTTATCTTCCTTTTGTTAAGTTGTATGAGTTCCCTATAAATTTTGGAGATTAGGCCCTTATCAGATATGACATTGGCAAATATGTTTTCCTGAGAAGTATGATGCCCTTTAACGGCTTCCCCCTACCTCAGAAAGCACGTGGTTCTCACACCCTTTTCCTGTAGCACTGTGTCAGGTGACATTTTGAAGGCTCAGTCTCCTGAACTCACTCTCTTGGTCTTGTCCTCATTCTTTCAGATTGACTTCCAGCTTCAGATCCCATTTTTCCATCTGGCCTTGGTCACAGCGCTTTAGAGCTCTCCTTACTCTCCAGCAAGTTCATATGTGATATTGTGATTTGTAGTAAGAAATACATATTTGGCCCTAACCGGTTTGGCTCAGTGGATAGAGCGTCGGCCTGAGGATTGAAGGGTCCCAGGTTTGATTCCGGTCAAGGGCATGTACCTTGGTTTTGGGCACATCCCCAGTAGGGGGTGTGCAAGAGGCAGCTGATCAATGTCTCTCTCATCGATGTTTCTAACTCTCTATCCCTCTCCCTTCCTCTCTGTAAAAAAATCAATAAAATATATTAAAAAAGGAAAAGAAATACATATTTGGTCTTCACCCCATTTCTGGCACAAAGCTCCTAAAATTCCTGGAATTTCCTAAGTGTACAGAGCAAACAGGGTGCATTTTGTTATGTAAATGAAGTGACTTTAGGAAAACCCCTAGGTAACCTAAGAATGGAGGCTGGTTGTCAGTGGAACCTACCAGGAGATTAGAGGGTTGGAACTTTCAATCCCTCCCCAACCCCTCAGGAAGGCGAGAGGGCCTGGAGAGTGAGTTCAATCACCAATGGCCTGTTATTCAACCATGTCTTCATAAAGAAGCTTCCATGAAAAACCCAAGGGATGAGGTTCAGAGAGCTTCCAGGTTGGTGCCCCAGTGGAGATGCAGGGGGAGGGAGGCCCTCGGAGGAAGGGGTGGGAGCTCTGCACTCTCTCCCCACATTTCGCCCTCTGCATTTTCCCTCTGGCTGTTCCTGAGTTATATTCTTTTATAACAAACTGGTAATCTGGTAATAAGTAAATGTTTCTCTAAGTTCTATGAGGCAATGAATAAAATTCTAGCAAATTAATCAGACCCAAAGAAGGGGTTGTTGGGACCCCTGATCTATAGCTGGTAGGTTAGAAGCATAGGCGACAACCTGGATTTGCAATTGACATCTGAAGTGGAGGGCACTCTTGTAGGACTGAATCCTTAACCTGTAGGATCTGATGCTCTCCAGGTAGGTAGTATCAGAATCGAGTTGAATTTTTGGGCACCCAGATGGTATCCAAGAATTTCTTGCTGGTGTGGGAAAGCCCCCACATTGAGTTGGTGTCAGAATCACACCCTATCTAGGATGATTGCTCCCCTTTGATCATATGTCCTGCACTCATGGTTAACCTTCACCTTTGCTTAGCATCAGAGTTCATTTCTATTTGTTCTTCATCCAGTAGCTTCTCAACTGCCCACTCCCATAACCAGCCACAGCCCCAAGGGTTAAAGCTAAGGGAAAGGGAGTTTTAGGTAAAATAAAATGCTTTTTTCTTCTCTCCTTTGTTCCATTCATGGTCCTGAGCATCAGTATGCTAACTGTAGAATTCTAGCATTTCGTGGGTACCTGGAAACAAAGAGATTTATAGAAAGGAGCTTTCTCATTCATTTACTCAGGACCCATTTTAAGCTCTTTTTTTCCTCTATAAAGAACACCTCAAAGTGATTTCCATGCATTTGGTTTTTATCGTCACCTGCTCAAATGCAGCTGTATGGCTTGTGTGTCTCGGTGACAATTTGTGAGAAAGACTGAACCAAGGTGCTACTCCCATTTTTTGCCTTTCATGACCTTTCCTTGTGCTGAGCTATCTTGACCGCAGGGACATGGCCACCAGATCATCGTTCCCAAAGCAAGCCAACCGCAGGAGGGAGCCTCAGGAGAGCTTGTCCTTCCATGGCAACACTCAGCCTTTGCCGGGCCTCCTGGTGGCTAGCTCTGTGCCCACCATCCCCGCTGAGGGACAGAGGAGGGTGGAGGTCAGGAGCAGGTAAACCAGCACAGAAAGTGCTGTGTTCTTACAAAAGCGGGTTCAAAGAGTCACAACACTTTAAAGTTACAGACAATTGGATGTTAGGACTCTATTGCTGCAAAAATTATCAAAAGAAACCATCTTACTCTATAGTGTTAGAGAACCAGAAATCCTTTTAACCTATTGGGCAGACTTCAACATGAGTGATAATAGTGAGATCATTACTCTGATGGGAATTGTAGCTTGAAATTGGAGAACTTTTAAATTATTCTACAGTTCTGATAAGTATTGAATCTATGCGTTTTTGTCGCACAAAATTTTTTAAAAAGCCCATTATTGCCGTTCAAAAGGCTCCCACTAGTAACAATTTTAAGCCAAGGTAAAAAATATATTTCATAGTGTCGTTTAAGGTTTCAGATCAATTTTGTTTAGGAAAAAACTTTCAAAGAAGTAAGTTTTTAGTTTATTTATACTCATATAAAATGTAGGTTTGATATTTTTGCCATGGCGTCTTTGCCATAGACAACTCTGTCACAAGTATTTTTGCCACATTTTTACCACATAACTAATTGCTGTAAGGCAATTTTGCTGTTAAAAAAAAATCCTGGTAGACTGTTGGGTTTTCTTTTTTTTTGGTCAGTTTCATTTCTCCATTGACAAATCAACCGCATTCAGCACACTTAATGTATTGTAGTTAGACGTCAATTTAATTTCATTTCTTCATTGATGAAGTACTCGCAGTTACTTCCATTTTTGTTTTATACATAAATCTTAGCTACCCCTCCTATTGGTCTATAGAGTACTGGTGATGGTCTTGAACTCATTAGCATGTCTTCCAGATGAGGGTGATTTGCCCCAAGAGTTGGTTTCTTATTTTGAAACACACTCCCGGAGAGGAGAAAGACAGGCCAGGGGCCATCTTTGAAGGTGCAGAGTTGAATCCACATTTCCCATAGAATAGAGGCAAGTGCTTTGATACAATCCACAGTGTGAGATCAGTTATTTGTGCAGTGTTGCCATGAACCTTCACACATTTTATAAAAGTCTTTTTAATTTTGTTATTCATTTTTTTATGTTTAATTGTGTCCTTTTAAATGTCCCTCTTTCTTTTGTCATGATCATATCTTTTTTTTTATGGCAAAATTGCCTATGGCCAGTTAGTTATGTGGCATAAATGCTTGTGGCAAAGATGTCTATGGCAAACATGCTACAGTAAAAGTACCAGAACCCTTTATCTCATTTCTGATATTAGGAGTAGCTTAGTGATATTGAAACTGCAAGGGGTCTATGAATTGATGTAACTCTGGCAGAGCACAAACCCTGGCCAGAGGGTTGACTCAGCATTGGAGGATAATCTACTCTTTGGCGTTGGCCCCTGAATCAGTTCTAATCACCATGTGCCCCGCCAATGCTGGCTTATTTTTAAAAAGTTGAAAACAGTGGTATTTGACTGGCTCACTACTCATTTCCTGAGCTGTTACTGTGTCCCAGTGGCTGTGCTAGGCCCCAGGGACAGAGTACAGAACAAACATGAGATTCTGCTCTCATGAATCTGTAAAACTGCACAACTGGACAAATCAAACCAGGATCAAAATAAACCCTACTGACTTGCTCAAGCTATTTTTGTACTGGCTTTATTATTTATTTATTTATATTTTAAATATATTTTTATCGATTTCAGACAGGGAAAGGGAGAGAGAGATAGAAACATCAGCGATGAGATAGAATCATTGATCAGCTGCTTCCTGCATGCCCCACACAGAGCCTGCAACCTGGGCATGTGCCCTGACTGAGAAGCAAACTGTGACCTCCTGGTTCATAGGTCAATGCTCAACCACTGAGTCACACTTGGTATATATATTTTTTCATGAACTCTTGGCTCCACTTAAATGTTGCCTTCCGCCATTTGGAAAGCTCATCCTCTTTGATATTTTGCACACTCCCTTCCAGGCATTTGGAGTCTTTGCATACCTCTCCACCTCCAGTTTTGTTCTCCCTTTGACTTCTGCCTTTCCCATTGCTTGGCCTTCAGATACCAACTGTTTTCACTGCCCAGGCCATGGCAGTTATAGAGGCCAAGACACCTCCTTGGTCTCCTTGGTGGTGTGACCTGCACGGGGATGGCTCTGTGATCACAGGCGATTGGGAAGTGCTGGGGATCTGTTTCCATTTCTGTGATCTCAAGTGGGGAATTAGATGGAAACATGTTGGGGGCCTGCAGCTAAAACCTCATCATGACAGATTTTCAAAGGAGACAATGATGACAAAACATTGGAAGAAGAACATCTGAGGGTATTTGACTTGCCATCCTCACAGTTTCATTTCTTAGAAGTGAAAAGAGGAACTGGTCCCCTGGACCTAATGCAGATGAACAGGGAAGATAAATTGCTGAAGTGGAAGTGACTGGTATGCTATATATATAATAGCCAGGGGGAAGAACCCTAACTTCTAGGGAGAAGCAGATTTCTCAAAACCCATAATCCCCAAACCTGAGATTTTTAGAAGGGACTCAAGAGGCATGAGTGGCTACCAAAAGAAAAGAAAATCTGACAGTCCTGTAAGAAATAGTTTTTATTCTTGTGATTGATAAAATTAAAAATTCTAAAGAAATCAGGAGGTCGCAGGAATGAGTGCATATTTCACAAGGATGTGCTCCAAGCATCCCCACTTGCACAGTTTTGATCCCATTCTTGGAATCTGAAGTGAGTGTAGAGAATAAGCAGTTGTTTTATCACAGTCTGTCTTTCCTGCTCACCTTTGTTCTGTTTCCCTTGTTTGTTTTTGAATGTTTTCTCTGGCTTTTGATCTCCTTTTGCCCTTCTCCCCTCCCCCTCTGTAATTTCTTCTTGGAGTTTCTCTTCTTGGATTTTTAACCTACACTTACATGGCTTATTCTTCTCTGTCCAGATCCTGTTGTGCTCCTAATCCTGTACTCTCACCTCCTGCTTTCTTTTTCCCTTTCTCCACCCTCCCTCCCCACTATGATGGCCAAGGAGCCTCCACAAAAAGACTACCCCCATTTGGAATTGGCGGGGGGGAAAGCACAAAATATTTAACCTCTACCATCGCTAGCCCCTGTTTGTTTGTTTTTTCACATTAGTAGCAGAATGAAAATCAGAAGATAAATTCAAGAGTGAATTCATTTAACAAAGTACAGAGGGATTAGAGGCTCTCTAAGTAGCATCTTCTCAAGTGTTTGTTTACAGATCATTAAATACTTAACTTTGTAGGAAACTAAAAGTTGAAATGTTCCAAACCACTGCTGATTAAATAGCAATCTGGAATTAAGATAAGGCAAATCTAAAATTAAAATAACAACAAATTTGAAATATTCATGTTACATAGATAAGAAGCTAAAATACTTGACTGCCTGGTTCAACAGGAGACATCTGGGCAGTCCAGGGCTTGTTTATTTTGTTACTGAGACCTGATGCAAAAAATGTGTGTCCTTCTGATACCTGTCTGTGCTGCTTGTATTACTCGGTCCTCCTCAGGGCAGGGGACACCTGCTCTATTCTCAGCCTGGGTCCCTACCTGCTCTCTTTTGGCCTGGATACAAAAGATTGAGGAGGGGCTCATTGCCAAGAATGAATGTTCCTAAAGTGGATAAAAATTCAGTAATATGATCAGCAAGTCTAAACATTGTCATGATAAAAATGCTCAAGATGATTGAAAAAGACATTGGAAACTATATTTTGAACTAAAGAATCAGGACGAGGTAAAGGCTTGATGGAGTAGGGATGGGTGGTGTTAGGCTAAGTGACCCAGAGAACAAAACGACTCAACTTTGATTTCACCTCTGTCTTTCCTATCATAGTTAAAAAGGAACAGAAACCCCAGATAAGTAATAGTGAGAAAACACTTAACTGCTGACAGGTATTCAAGACTCTGGGTAAATTGTATTCTAGCAGAACTGAAGGGCTTACTGTTATGATGAAATTACTCTTGGTAATTTTGTAGGATTTATGAAGAGAGGTATCCAAAGTCTGGAATGGGTAAATATCCCAATTATTAATAAGGGAATAGATGGATTTCAGGCACCAAAGACTGGTGAGTTTGAAGTTAAGATCTAGGAGAAGGGATGACTTTGACTAACAGCGTGTATTTAGAAAGTAATTCATTTCCTTTTTCCTATGAGAGTTTTTAAATTTCTTTTTATAAAAGTTACTAGCTAACATGACATAATTCACTTTGTTGATTCATACATTTACTAAATACCCACATTGTTAAGTGCTTAACTGGCTCTGAGGCCAGGTATGGGAGAATAGAGATAGTCAGACCATGACTCTGACCTCAAGAGCTCCTGGTCTATTTGGGAATTGAGAAGGAGAAACAGCTCTGAGGCGCACAGTGAGTGTGCCTTTGGTTTGTGTGGATTTTGAGGTGCCCTGGGTCTTCTGAGTTGGGAAATGTGGTTGTCATGTGGTGATATCTGGAGCTCCAGAGAGCTCCTGTGTGGGAATGTGGATTGGTGGTAGGCAAAGTTGTGGTCACGCGTGAGGAGAAACAAACGCCAATCTTGGAGAACAGTAGTCGGGGGAGGAGCCCATTAAAGAGACCAAGAAAGAATTAGCAGGAAGGTCTGCTCAGCATCATGAAGGGTGGCTATATAAAAACCAAGGGAAGTGAGAATCTCACAAACAAGACAGAAATTAACAAAATGAGACCTGCAGAGCCCACTACCTTCAGAATTTGATCATTGATGATCTTAGCAAGGCAGTATAGCGGAGTGTTGAGGACAGAAGCCAATTGTGGCAACATAACGAGTGATGAGATGTAAGAAAATGAAGACAGAAAACGGAGATTTTTATGGGCTTGGCTATGAAGGTGGTTAGAGTGGGACACTGGGTAGAGGGAAGAATTTTTATTCTTTTAAATAATGATAGAGATTTAGGCATTTTAAAATAGATTAAGCAAATATTGCTTCCATTTATTGAATAGTTGAGTGAGTGCTTTACTTACATTATCTCATTTCGTCTTCATGACCATTCACAGGGATGGGTATTATCATTCCCAGTTATAGATTAAAATATTGAGGCTTAGACATAGTAAGCCATGTGACCTCAGTACACAGACAGGAAGGGAGACAGCAGAAATCCACACTCAAATTTCCCTGGCTGTAATGCTCTGTTTTTATTCAATAAGCTGACCAATGATTCCCAGACTTTAGGGTGCATGAGACTCACCTGGAGGTGTGATTAAAACACAGATTGCTGGGCTCTATCTAGTCCCCCAATTTTTGATTCAGTGGGTCTGGAATGGGGCCTGAGAATGTGCATGTCTAACCAGTTCCCAGGTAGGGCTGATGCTACTGGTCCAAGGGCCACTTGTCAGAACCACTGGAATTTGTTAGAAATGCAAATTCTTCGGCTCCAGCAATCTGTGACTTAACAATCCTTCCAGGAGATTCTGATGCATGCAAAAAGTTCAAGAATCACCTTGCTAGGCTAAGGAAGAAACTGGTGAAAAGGACAAGATGAAAAACGGAGAGGAAAAATAATGCAATAAAAGACCTAGGGGAGATTCGAGGTGCTAGGATTCCTGGCTCAGGTGCAGGGAGAAGACCTTGCCAGAAAGATTGACTGTGACTTTGAGGTGGGAGGAAGTGGCATGTGTGCAGATGTAGCTAACTGCATGAGAGGGGAGTAGAGGATGGAAACTCGAGGGCAGAGCTATGACTTTCAATGTTTTGAGCTTTTAGCAAGACATTTGATAGTCCTCTCTCTCCCTCTCTCTTTTTTTTTTTTTAATATTTTTGCTGATTTAAGAGTGAAAGGGAGTCGGGGAGAGAGACAGAAACATCAGTGATGAGAGAGAATCATTGATCAGCTGCCTCCTGCATGCCCCACACTGGGGATTGAGCCCGCAACCCAGCCATGTGCCCTGACTGGGAATCGAACCCTGACCTCCTGGTTCATAGGTCGATGCTCAACCACTTTGCCATGCTGAATGGGCTCAGTTCTCCCACCTTTAAACTTAGGGCTGTGCGTCATTCATTCATTCACTCATAAGCATTGCTTGCTCTGTGTTGGGAATAGCTACACACTTGTCCTAGGGCAGGAGCCGCCTCAGCTGTCACCTCCCTGCACACTCACATACCCAACAGAATGCAGCCCTTGGCTGCCCCATGGTTTTGCTGTGTGACCTTGGGCAAGTGCTGCCCCTCTCTGAGCCTTCTTGGTTTTCCTTCTCTGGGCTCCCTTCACCCTTGGCCAGACATGATTGCTTCCCCGTCAGCCCCCAGGGGATCCTGTTTCCAGCAGCAGCAGGCACCCCCGCCCCTTGTGGCTGCTTTCCAGGTCCCCAGAGAGGCCAGGCCCGGCTTGAGGCCCCAAATCCAGACTGCTCTCCCCCTGAGGCTGGCCAGGCAGCCAGAGCCCAGCCATGGCAGGGGGTAGCCACAGGCCCTCCCACCTCCGGCTGGCCATTCTCTGGACCCCACTCCTGGCAGTTTTTGGAGAGGGACGCTGCTGGGTGTGCTGGTGCGTGGATGGAGGTGCTACTTCTTCCCTCAGTCCTCTTTTGATGCTCTTGTTGGAAGGTGAAGAAATGGAGCTCACTGAGGGTATCTTAATTGGCTTTGAAGTTGGCTGTCTCCTAGAGGAAGTTTTTAGGGATTTGCCACAGGGCTCTATCGGATTTTTAATAAACCAGCAGCAAAGCATGAAAAGTCCCCTCTTCAAATCTGAGATGACACGAAGCTGGGAGCAACAACTAATTACTTGGATGACAGTGTCAAGATTCAAAAAGATACTGGCAAGCTGGACTGATGAGCCAAAAGAAACAAGATGAAATTTAATAGGTATAACTATAACCTCCGGCACTTAAATTTTAAAGCACATCAACCTCACCAGCCGAGGGGACATATCCAGAACCTTAGGCCAGTGACTCAGGCAGCTCAGCGTTGCATTATTCTTGGGGCTGCATGGCTCACCTCTTAAATCCTGGTTCCATAACAAAATTGTCACCTCATTCCTTATGCCAAATTCTTTCCTTGTAACTCATCTCTGGTAACACAGCTCTCTCTGGTTTTGTCTTTGTGCCTATGCTCCTGCCTTGGTTTTTCTGTCTCTAAGTTTCTCTGAAATTAGGGTCTGACTTCACCCTGGTAAATCCTCTCTGGGCTGAGCCCTTGGATTCCAGCACCTGATGCCTGACGTTTCTGATACCCAGTCCTTTCCCCAAGTCTTGGTGTGTTTCTGTTTGTCAAGCATCATGGGTGTTGTTTATCAGACCTGTCTGGGGTCCTATTCTTCTTTTTTTCTTTTTAAAACCCTTACCTGAGGATACGCTTGTTTTTTATTAATTGGAGAGAGAGAGAGAAAGAGAGAGAGAAACATGGATGGGTTGACTTCTGTACATGTCCCGACTGGGGATCAAACCCAGAACTTATCTATGTGCCCTAACTGGGAATCAAACCTGAAAGCTTTTGTTGTAGGACAAAACTCCAATCAATTGAATCACCTGGCCAGGACTGTGGTCCTATTCTTGATTGACAGGATTTCTGATGTCATCTGCTTGCCTGATGACTTCCTGCCATTTTCTGCTGCTGGGTGCACCCCAATACCTGCAGGAAATAAGCAACTGTAGAGATTTTTTAAAATGAAGTTTATTTTGAAGGAGTGCAAATTTTAGTTTTAATTTATGAGTAATAGTGTGCAAAAATAAAATTCTGCACTCATATTGCACTATAAAATGTATGAAGTGCTTTCATGTACTTTTTTTTCATTTCAATTTGATCATATTCTTGTAGATTAGAAGGTATTGTAGTCTTCATTTTACAGTTGAGGAAATTGAAGTTCAGAATGGTGGAAAAAATGCTTAGAGCCACACAGCTTCTAATTGGTAGACCTGGGACCAAACCCAGGCCTTCTATGCCAGCTACCCCTTCCCAGCTGCACCTGTTTATCAACTCGTAATGAAAACTCGAGTTTTCTCCCAAGAATTTTTAAAAAAGACACATATTGGGATATTGTCAAGAATACAATGGTTCCAGTGTATTAAAGAGAAAAAAACATCAAGGATTTGAGACAAAAATATTAAGTGTAATAGTTTTTTTTTTCCTCATTATTAAACACATCAGCAACTAAATCACCACTCAAGCTCTCTAGGTAATTTAAACAGATAATTGTCTTAATGAAACATAATTCAGCTTAGTTCAGTGTTGAGATATCATTGCTGTTTCTTCCTGGACTCCCTGTCTGAGCCCTTATTAGTTCATGCTGGATTTGGCTGGTGTATCTGGGCTCATTCTCCTTCCAGCTGTGGTTCATCCTGCACCGCAGTGAGGGGGGTCTTTCTGAATTGCTGCTTTTCTTATTGCCACACAGCTAATCAACTACCTTTATTGGCTTCCTCTTGCCTGAAACCTCAGGTTTAAACTATCTGCATGGCACATGGCTTTCAGTGTCGTTCCTAATCTGACCACATTCTACTTGGCAAACCTATTCCTGAAAACACACCAGTCTCCTGTCTGGTTGATCCATGCCAGTTACTCCTCACGGTCCCTGAACTCCCAGATCCAATTGACCTCTTTGCACATTTTTCATGTCTACCTTGGATTGTGCCCTGTGTTCAGCCCGGCATGCTTAAGTGACTAATAGTATGGCTCCTGACTTAGCTAGAGAAAGCACTTGCTATACAAAACAAATAACCATAGTGGAAATCAAGGTTCTTAAGCTTGAGCTGAGAAAAATATTTTTTTGGAAAGAGCACAGACTAGGAGATTAAAACAAACTTCAGCAAAGACATCTGACAAAGAGCAGGATATTGTTTGAAATGTATGAAAATGGTGATATTACGGAGATCATGGAGTCTCTTGATTTTAGGAAGGGGCAAGAAAGGTCAATTATTTTAAATGAGAAATATAGTGTGTGGGGAGAACACGGAGTTTGGTGTCAAAAATCTCATCTCTAACATTTATCAATTTGCTAACTTGGGTCAATTACTGGTCCTCCCAAGCCTCATTTCTCTTATCTCTAGAGTAGAAATAAGGGTAGTTGAGAGGATGAATGAGTGGAGTGAATTACATAAGGGTATACAATAATTACCACATAGTATGGGCTTGATAAAAGAAGCTATTATTATAAAAAGACATGTTAGTGTGGATGAGGTTATAGTGTTTGTCTGGGAACCCTGATCCAGAGCACCCTAATCCTGTCTTTGTTTTTAAGAAATACCTGTGCTAAATAAACAGTCCAGGAAGTCCATGCATAAGCCATTCATTGCCCTCAAGCCCAATGTGCAGGCCTTCCTTGGTGAGTCTTGAATCCTTCCTCTAAGACATTGAAGAGGCCAGAGACTGAGGCATTTGCCTTCATATAGGCGAATTCGTCACCTTCTAAAGACATTGTGCATTTCGTGCCTAGCATACCCCTGCTTGGGCCAGTGTGATGTGTAAGAGCAGGGCAGTGTCTCTCTCCTGGCCTGGTCTAGAGAGCAGCTAGCTTCTGCAAGTCACACTCATACTAACTTCTTCCACAGACTCAAACTGTATAGTTTTTCTCTGAATTCAGGGGAGAAATAAGCCAAATCTTGGGGACAAACATTTTAGAAAGCAGGACTTCAGAAAGTCTTATGCGGATTCTATTTATTTTGGGGAGTCTTTGACCTAAAAATAATCTCGGGCAATGGATGTGCAAAGAACAATTTAAAATAAACTTTGGGCTTTTTTTTTTTTTTTTTTTTTAAGGGAGGAAAAAGTCAAAATTTTGAATTACTCCATTTCTTTTCTTTAAAAATGAAAGTAGAACATACTATTTGATTTAACACATAAAAACAAGTAAAATGTATATTATGGCCTTTTGAGGAAGAATGAAAGGAATGAGAGAGGAAAATTGAGGGAAAATGAGGGAGGGATAAAGGGCGAGAAGGATATGGTTTTCCATCTGGAGAGATGCATGGAAAGAGGGAGACAAAATTAGCAAAAGAGGAAGAAGTAGGCAGAGGGAGAAAAAAGTGAAAGGCAAGACCAGGATGTTCTTCTGCTTATTCCATCTTCTGCAGGTCACACCCCAGCCTCAGAGGGTGGCTTGCCTGCATCAGGCTCCTGCTCAGAACACACTCTGGATGTGTGCAGAACTGCCAGCCTTTGCTCTCCCTGTCCACAGGCACCGAGGACGCTGTCAGCTCTTCCTGGCCCATCCCCCCATCACTGTCTTGTACCATCCACTCCCTATACAGTGCACCCCAACTCCTGACCTAGGGCCTGGAGAGAGGCCTCCTGCTCCAAGTAACAGACTCAGGGCACAGCAGCCAGAGGAGAAAGGTGCTGTTGGGATGTCAGGACCACTCTGGGACCAAGTGCACTCTGGGATATGGAGACAATTGGATTTGACAAACTTTCTTTAGGCATATTAGGAGCTATCCAGTTGATGTTTAATTTTAGGAAATTTGCTATACAGCTGATGAAATTCGGATGGGCTTGATTTGGTCATGGGCCAGGGAGGGGTTCCACACCCTGACAAACACCAGAGGTAGTTGAACTGCTTTACACTTGAGAAATGTAAAGTCCTCTGCTTGAGGCTGACAAGTCAAGTCCTGGCCATGCCAAGGAGAGAACCAGGTCTCTGTACTCGCCGTGCAGTGCTCTCTCTTCTAACTCATGCTGCCTCCTTATAGGGGCAAAGACTGTGTCTTACATGTTTTCGTTTTATTTGTTTATCAATTATGTATTGACCACAAAATATGGGCACTCTTGCACTGGCCAGGTAGCTCAGTTGGTTGGAGCCTCATCCCTACACCAAAAGGTTGTGGGTTCTATTCCCAATCAGAGCACATACCTAGGTTGCCAGTTCCATCCTAGGTCAGGGTGTGTATGGGAGGCAACTGATAGGTATTCCTCTCTCACATCCAGGTTTCTCTCTCTCTCTTTCTCTCTCCCTCCCCTCCCCCCCTCTCTAACAGTCAATAAAAACATATCCTCAGGTGAGACTTAAAAAAAAATATGGGTACTCTTCTAGATATTAAACATAGGGAAAAATATATTTTTTATAGTATATCCTAGCGTGCATGTGTGTGTGTGTGTGTGTGTGTTGGGAGGGGTGGTAGGAGTGAGAAAAAGCACACAACACACAGAAACACATTTTAAAAATGTTACGAGGAGGCATCTAAGCCCCATATGTAGATGCCGACACAGAGAAGATGCTCAGATGATGATGTTATTATTTGTTGATTTAAGTTCTCTACCCACAGTCCCGAGGAAACTTCAAGATCCTTTTTAACTCCGGGAAGCTATATTCTACCGCTCCAGGCGTATTTCCTTCATGCATGACTGTGGTTTCTTGAGAACGACCTTCTTTAGAGCAATATTTATAGTACATCTTAAAAATGCACCACTGGCATTTTCAAGTCCAAAGACAGATGTAGTCTCCTTGGACCCACCCATTATATCAACAATGATCACATCCTCAGTGTGGAAATCTTCATGCTGCACACATGCTTGGTAAAATAATATTCTTAATATGATTGCAATTTAATTAGCAACATTCTGAATCATATGTTCCTAGTCATTGCACCTAATTTTAGTTTTTTTTATAGTAGTGAAATATTCTCTGACAAGTTATGTTTTATATCTTAGTCATTCTTAACAAACTTTGTTTATGCTGGTGTCTTGCGAATGGAATACACAATATTTCAGCTTTCTTAATGCCACTTCTAACAAAATTGTCAGTTAACCTACTTACACTTGTAATTAGCACACTTCACATTTTTAAATTTTAGAACAGAGTTATATTAGTATCGCTAATAGATTTTTAAAAGAGCTCCAGTTTAACCTATTAAAGGCTGTCAAAATTAATTGGACAAGAAGCTTATTATATTTCTTGTGTAGATAAATAATGAGACACCCACCAGGAATGCTAGAGACACATGATTGCAAATGCTTAAATTAAAATTGTATATCAAGCTAATTTCTGATCACCTGGATGCTTGCCAGCTTTTAGATAGTATTACATTGAATAGAGTTTAAGGTGTTTGAAAAACCCTTCTATTCTGCAGGCTGTAAGTGTCACGAGAACAAGGACGAAATCATTAATATTTATCAGTATGACTGCAAAACATGACTTAACCTCTTTGTGTCTCAGTTTCCTAATCTTTAGAATTAGGATAACATAGTATGTGCTTCAGAGTCATTGGTGAAGACTAAGCGACATAAATATGTAGAAGGAGAGAACACTGGCACTTGACATCGGCTCTTTACTGGCCTATCTTCTGTTATGCTCAATGACGGGAATACAGGAGGTGCCTAATACATGTTGTAAGTGAGTATGGACAGTGACAGATGTAGAGACCCCCCCCAGAAGATGGCTTACACACACATTTACAAATGTATTGTGTTCCTTTGTCCTAACATAGCAGATACATTTTTTTCCCTATCCACCATCTGGTTTTCAGACCCTAGGTGTTACGGTGCAGGTTCAGGAAAATATTACAAACTAACCTTGTGATCTCTTAACCACTCTCAGGGCAAAAGTGTCAAGGAGGTAAAGTCTACCGTCTCCCCACCCATCTGCTGGTCTAGTATCCCGCTAGCTCATTCAGTGTATCCATAAGTCACTGCTAGAGTGTTAGCAGACTGGGATTGAAATAAAAATTGCTAGCATTTATTGAGTATACGTAATGTGCCAGGCACGATATTGCATATGCATACAAGTTCTTTGGTTGATCTCTTCCCGCCCCTCCCCCCTGGTTTTTGAGGTATAATGGTATGTTCTTTAAGGAAAACTCTTAATTTCTATTAGAGGCAAACTGAAGTGATTATGAATAAAGTGCTATGATATTGGGAAGGTACTTTCAAATGGTTCAGTAGAACAAATATACACACACAGATATATAAACTTACGTATGTGGATACACACAGATAAATCAAACATAGTAACATGTTAAAAATGTTAACAGTTATCAAATTTAGCCAGTAGGAATACTTATGATCAATATAACAATTTTTCAACTTTTCTGTATGTTTAAAAAATTGATCATCGTGAATTTTGGGGAAGAGTCCTAGAGCATCATTTAGTTGGTGTTGAGCTGCATGTGGCTTGTGGGCCTGGAGTCCTGAAGGATGGCTAGACCGAGCCAGAAGGATGTGTGATGCTGTTGCTGTGTCCTCCCGCCTTGCCAGCTCATTTGACATTCCCTGGAGTCAAAAGGCAAGGCCAGGCAGCCGCTGCCTGACTCCTACGTCTGGGGGCTCCTCAGGGGACCACCTCTCCCCTTTCCTCTCCTTTTCTCCATGGGTGTGGCCTTCTTTTTCATGGGCCCCTCCTCATGATCCCAGGTGGTTCGACTCCATTGTTTTGGAACCAGGAAAAGAGAAACAAAGAAATCAAATAAATATATCACATCAAGACCCTGGAGGAGGCTGTAATTGAGCAAAATGAAAACAATTCCTCTGTAGCCAGCACCACAGCCAGAGCTGAGTTCCGCGCCACATGCAAAACGCTGTGTAAATGTTTTCAAATTGCCTCGCTAAAGAAGGGAAGAAACCCAGGCTGCGTCACACAGTGTGCAGATGTATTAGATCAGAAGAATGAAAAGTGCAAAAGGTCAGGTCATCTTTCTGCAAAGGAGAGAATATCCGTATTACTTACAAAGGGCAGAATGCGGATTACACAGACTGGGGTGACAGATCCTAGCAGGCAGCCTCTGAAAAGTTAATGGAGCACTGCAAGGTACAAGCAGATGAAATCCTAGCCACCGGTGAAAGGAGAAAAGTGGGAAGGCTTCAGGACTGATGTTCTGCCTGTACTATCATGGCTAGAGGTCCTCCCAGCAATGATGAAACTGTTTAGTAATCCTAATTTCCCTTATGTACACTGTTGAGAAGCACCGATAAGAAAGTTTTCCAACAATAACATTTTGATGTGCATCCATCACTCAGTTTAAAAAGTTTCAAGGTGGACTCTGGAGCCAGAATGCCTGGGTATATAATTCAGGCTCCACTGCATTTTTATTAATGTTGTGACCTTGGGCAAGTCATTTGCCTATCTGTCTCTCCATTTCCTTATTTACAAAATGAGGATGTTGTTAGTGTGTATTTAATGAGCTGGCTTTCAATGTTACTCTGGTTAACATGTGTAACATGCAGTCTGGCAAAGACTAAGTGTCATCACTTGTAGACTGCTATGATGGCGATGGAGATGATGATGAAGATGATGAGAAACAGAAGGAGGAGGAAGAGCAGCAGAAGTAGGAGGGGCAGCAGGAGGAGGAGGCTTTCATAGGCATTATCTTCCCTTCAACAATTTTTTCTTACCTATTTCTTTTTCTGAAACCATAACTTCAGCCTCTGACCCCAAATATAGAAGTCACTGTTCACTTCCCATTTTCTCCAAGATTTCTAGAGCTCAATTAGTTGACAAATTATATTGATTTGACCTTCTTATGTTTATCATATCTCTTACCATTGATCTCTTTCATTATCAATGCCTTCACTCTAAGTTTGCTTCCTACCTAAAAAATTGATAATGATTTCTTGGTCTTACAACCCCTCTGATCCGCCCCCCCCCCACCCCCCCGGAGGTCTTCATAATGCTATTAGCTTGGGCAATGTCAAAACATACTCAAAACCTTTTAGGGGCTGCCCATTGCCTGTCAACTAAGCATAAAGTCCTTAATTCAGCATTTGGAGACTTGGGGAATTCTGACCCCCATTGTTAGACTTAGTTCCTTTTATTTATTTATATGCACTAAGTGCTCTATTCAAACTCGATTTCTTGCAGTTACCTGAACTCCTGCTCTCAGTTTCAGATTGGGCGACTTTTAGCTATATGGTCCTGAGCAATTAATAAGAGTTTATGTTTCTTCTTTTGTAAAATGCAAAGAATAGACTCCCGATTGCAATGAAGATTACAGGAGTAAACCCAGGTAAGGGACCAAGCGCAGTGCCTAACATCGAGTGAGTAGTCAGTAAATGCCAGTCATGATGATGATGATGATGATGATGATGATGATAATGATGAAGAATGCTATTGTTTATGCTGTCCTTTTACATAAACTTTCCTCACCCTGTTTCCTTTGACAAAACACTAGCTATCCTTCAAGTCATTTTTTAAAAATATGTTTTTATTGATTTCAGAGAGTGGAAGGGAGAGGGAGGCTGTCTCCTGCATGCCCCCTATGGGGGATCGAGCTTGCAACCGGGCATGTGCCTGACCAGGGATCGAACTGTGACCTCCTGATTCATGAGACAACATTCAACCAGTGAGCTACACCGGCTGGGCCATCCTTCAAGTCTTTAAGTCTTTTTTTATATCATACCCATTTAAAAACTCTTTTCTTACTCCATTCAGCCAATTATCTTCTCTTTCTCCTCTGAACCCTCAGGTACTCCTCTTTCTTTTGGAACTTATATTCCTTCATGTCCTATAATTATTTTTGTACTCTGTAAACCTTTTTCTGTTACCATCCTCACTCAAAAACCACCACAAAAATTCCCCAGACAGACAATTAACCTCTTGAGGGGAAGGACTACTGCTTTACTTAACTTTGTGTCCCCTGCAATACTCAACATGATCACATAGAAGATCCTTAAATGCCCCTTTAATTAATAATGTAAGTGTCCGAGTAGAGTATGTGGGGGGTTATCCAAGGAGTCCCTTGAGATAAACTTAACCGTGCAGGTGTTGGGACATTAAGTAGTTGCTAATGGAGAGACTACTCTAAGCAAGCAGGACCTAGGGTAGGCATTATCATCTGACCTTATATTAATATAGTTAAGACTGCCGGAGGAATTACGCCACACGAAAAATATGCAGTTGCAAATCACAAGCACAAGGTTCCTGGTGCCGTGGGCTCAGACTTAACGGGGTCCCGGGGGAAGAGTGGCGCCCTCTGCGGGCAGCGGCAGGGGATCCGTCTTTGGGTGGCTGGCCCGTCTGGTTGGGTCGAGTCAGTGGGAGGAGGGTGACCGAAGTCTCAGGATCGGCGGTTCGGCCATTCTTCTGCCGTCTGGCTTGGAGCAAGGCAGTGTGGAGCGGGGATCAAGAGGGGATGATCAAAGTCTCAAGTCGGGGACTGATTTTTAAGCCTGTCCTGGCCCACGGCAGCCCAGGTGGCAGTCAGTAACATTCGTCATCACACAGTGTTACTCAGAGTTATCAGTAACATGCGTCCACCTGTGTTATCTACGGGTGGAGTGCAGGAGGAACATGGGGTAAGTTTTAGCTCTGTCACACACACACAGGGAGGTGGCTACCTAAGTGGTCAAGTCGGACCCTTAATATGTCACCCTTTATAGGTTCACCCTAAACTACAAACTTATAAACTAGAAAATTATTACTACTACAGTAAGTTTAATTGATAAATTAATTATTAAGCTTAAGTAAGTTCAGTTTGCTTGATTACCTGTCATAACTCCCAGAAATCCTAAATTTTGAGATGACAGCCATGGAATTAGGTGTGACCACTTCCTAAAGCCTGTAGGCCCCACAAGGGACTACTTAGTAAGACAGCCTAGGCTTAGGAGAACCGTAACATTGTATCTAAAATTCTTTGGGAAAAAGTTTCATATTTTATATTTCTCTGTTAAGTGATAAAGATACAAGTAATCAACATGAGAAATCAGAACTTTGTGGATTCTCCTTTACACATATTGGGTGTAACTGAATGCATTATAATTTTTTCAGTGATTAAGCTCTAAAGTTCTTAGTCTGATCCTATTTCCCCCCTCTTTTCTAGCAAGAAACGTTGCTTAAGCTTACGTCCACCCCCCTCCTTTATTCTTCTGCACCCACTTGCTTTACAGTTGGTGTGTGATGGTGGTGGAAATGTTGGTTTGCAACCTCCGACATCTCCCAGGTGAAATTTGAAATTGGTCTTCCAGACACAGAGGGCAAGGAGAACCCAAAGAAAGCAGACCGCTCCAGGTTGGCAGGTGGCAGTTTTAACAAGCAAGGAAACTGCACACCAGGCTTCCTTGGGCACCAAAGTGAGTAAATAGATCTCTGCACCTGCGGGCCAGAATCTTAAAAAGTTACTTAGAGGCATGAACTGGGTTCAGTGGCATATACCAGCCACCTGGCCTCAACAACACCTTACTTTCTCAAGGCTGTGTTATTAAGGATGGTTCCTACTGTGGGAACGGTGGACAGGAGGTACATACCAGGGACAGGGGAGGGGGATGGGTTGAGGAGTCTATAATAGCTCTGGGGTCAAACGGAGGTCATGCTCTCTGGACGACCTTCTCCAAAACTCCACCCCTTGTGAGCGCTCTCAGTTGTACACACCCCCTTCTCCACAAGGTGCTGTGGATGGTCAGCAGCGGTTTCATTAGCATGGAGGCCACTCACTTGGCAACTATCTGGCTGCCTGGGCGGGTGTGTGTGTGTGTGTGTGTGTGGAGGGGG